>NW_027527591.1:1890264-2067506 GCF_008692635.1 Crocuta crocuta | reverse complement strand
TTTCCTGGAGGTACAGCTGGGAGCCAAGGAGAGATTAGAAGAGGCTTCCCAGCTACAGTAACACCTAAACTATACCCTGAGAGACAAAATAAGGGAGAGGAGAGAAGCTTCCTAAGCAAAGAAAGCACATAGATTATGAGAGAGGCAAAAAAGAAAAAGCAGTGCATTACGGGGAAATAGGAAGTAATTCAACATAGCAAACATGAAGAGTTTGTGGATAGTGCTACTAAGATCGCAGTAAGTTCAGAAAGTTCTGGAAAAGTGAAGAGGGAGAATAGGAGCAAGGATGCTGAGAATACAGTTAAGAAAGAGGTTAAGATGATAAGCTTTAGAAAAGATAAGGAAGGAAATGAGAAGACACTGCAGATCAACTGGGAGAAAATGAGAGTATTGCGATCTGAGAACAAATTTATTGGGCAAAATGGAAAAGAAGAGCTGGAGTGTTGGGGCCTGGATGCGAAATCTTGAAGCACAATTTTTTAGATGTGGAGACAGTTCTAGGTGATGCCAAGTTTTGAGATCTGATTTAGAAAAGGGAGATATTGAGGATGAGGAGCTGAGATGAAAAATGCTAAGGCTGAGTTGTTATAAGGAGCACTGCACAAATATAAACTTTATGGTTAATATGAAGGCAGACATAGAAATGGGGAAAAACTGTCTTCCTGTGCTAGAATCTTCAGTGGAAAGTGATCCAGAAATTACAAAGACAGGAAAAGGTGTCTGGTTAAAATGTCCAACTCTTGACTCTTGAAGGAGGAGGAATATTTGCATAAAGAGAGGGAATTATTGTATGGAAATAGTGTATAGAAACAAGAAGTACGAGGGAGGGCTACAAGATAAAGAAGGCAAGGTTTGGTTACCTCCATTGGTATCATCCGTATAGAAAAAGAACAACAGGGGCCCCAGGGTTGCTCAGTTAGTTGAGCGTCTGATTTTAGCTTGGGTCATGATCTCCCAGTTTGTGAGTTCAAGCCGCACATAACATCCAGCTTGCAGCTGTCAGTGAGGCACCTCCTTTGGATCGTCTGTGCCTCTCTCTCTGCCCCTGCCATGCTCATGCTCTCTCTCTCTCAAAAATGAAAAAAAGAAAAAGAAAAAAAAGGTAAAGAATAGCATCCACAAGTCCTGAACTGAAACCCATGGCCCCGTATGTACTGTAGATATCATATTTTTTTGGAGTTTAGCTAGATAATACTGGACAAATACACTGTATGTTATGCACACTGCAGCAGGATCAGAAAGGAAAAAAAAAAACTCTCCAATCAAACACTTAGTATGTCTGTAGCAAACTTTATGGATTTTTACACCAAATAACATAAAAAGCAATTTTTTAATAAGAGTCTGTTATCAGATCAGGCCAAGTTTTCTCACAAATTGATTCTCCATAAAGTCAGAAAACATATGAAGGTTTGGGAATTTGAGGTATTTTGGAAACGTGAGTAAGAACTTTTAGATCAGTAGTTCTTAAAGCCAGAAGCTTTCATAGACAGCTCTCTCCACAGAGGCCCTACCTTATATCTCAGCACTGAAGTCTTTTTAAATTTTTTCTGTTTTATTTATTTTTTTGTTTTATTGATTTATTTATACTCACAGGCAGAGTATGAGTGGGGGAGGAGCAGAGAGAGAGATAGGAAGACACAGAATTCGAAGCAGCTTCCAGTCTCTAAGCTGCAGCACAGAGCCGGATGTGGTACTTGAACTCTCAAACCATGAGATCATGGCCTGAGCTGAAGTTGGATGCTTACCTGACTGAGCTGCCCAGGTGCCTCAATTTCAGGCTTCACTGCTAATAATCCCTCTGTAGTTTAAACCTTCTATAGATTGGGTATAATTTTATATGTTAAGAAGATATAACAATGGGACCTATTTTATTAGATTTTTGGGAGGATCAGCTCTGACAATTCACATAAACCACTTATCTCATGTATGATATACACTATGTGCTCAGTAGATTATTATTAATTATTATTACATTAATAAAAGAATCCTTGAGCAGCCAGATACTTGCTTTCTATTTTCTGAAATCTGCTCTGGCCCTATGGTTTGGCAAAGCACAGGAATCTTCCCTAGAAAAAGGCAATCCTGCTCTGTATTCCCTTTCCCCGAAGTAGAGAAGACCATTCCAGAAAGACTCTCAAATTAACTACCATCTAGTAGAAACTCACAGCCATTCAAAATATGACCTTGTCCTCCATACCAGGTAATTTATGATCTTTTCACAACTTCTCTCCAAAGGAGCATTCCTCCTTATGGGAGAAAGACAAGAAGGGAAGGGACATTCCTTATATTTTTATTATTTATCATGAATGATATTTATTCTCAACTGACTTGTTAATTCAACACCATTTCTGGGTTGAATTCTTAACACCCTTTGTCAAGAATTGAATGAGATGCTGAGATTTTGAGATGTTGAGAATTTAAAGATGAACAGAGTAGATAGTCCTTGGCCTTAAGTATATTATAGTACAAAGAGTTAGAAATTCCTTTCCAGAGAAAGAAGTACTTGTTTAAAGTGTTGAATATGATGTAGAAGATGAGGAATCACAGAACTAGAGCTGATATGATAGTGCAGGTTTTGTCCGTACCGAGAAGCATAGGCTTTATTCTGTAGGCAGTGGCCAGCACTGAGCAAATAAATTAAACAAATAGAGTCACTTGCAGTTTCTTCCTTTCTTTGAAACCTCTGTCAGCCCTACAGTGCCATGGATTTCTTTGTCTGGCTACAAGGTATTATTAATCACAAGTGAACATTCATTTCCTTTTCTCTTTCTCTTTCACACACACCAGATACCATGAATGCTCACTGTACATACTGCAGATATTTCCCAGTGTGAGATCTAAGAATCAGTTGAGCAGTTTTTTTAGCCACATGATTTAAAATGCAATCACTTCAGCTCTCCAAAAATAAATGCTTAGGTCAGCCCTCCCTAAGTCGGGTACTGGTGGACACACCCAGAAAATCATGTGACAACTTTAGACTTGAAAATTTAATCCTTGAATTGAAAAAGACAATTGTCATTGATAGTTCTGGTTGATTGTGAAAATTACCATCTTCTTAAGGACCTAAGAGAAATCAAGCATAGTTTAACATAATGAGCGGGACCTTTTACTTGTTAAAATGATGTCTTTGAGGACATAAGAAGTTACCCCCTCCCCACCCCACCCCCCCAGTAATAAAGAGCATATAAGCCTTCAGGTCAAAGAGATCAGGTTAAAATACTAGCTTTACCATTGACTTGTTGGTGCCTTTGTAAAAACGTGTTTTTACTACTGACACTTTGTATCTTCAGTAGCAAATTAGGTGTAGTAAATACAGCCTCATAATATTGTGGTGGACATTTATTAAGCTAATTAAGACTATATTAACTGTTAGGGTTATCTATAACTGTGTAATAAATAATCTCAAAATATACTGGCTTAAAACAGCTGTGAGTCAGGGATTTCGAAGGGTGCAGGTAAGATAGCTTGTACCTGCTCCAGTGTCTGGAGCCTTAGTTAGAAGGACTCAAAAATGAAGAGGAGTGACCTGTGTCAAGAAGTATCTTCATATGAGTTGCTTATGTCAGTTTCTTATGTCTGACAGTTGACCTGACTGTTGACAGGGACTTCAGCTGGTACTGTGAAGCAGAAGACTCATGTAACCCCTCCATGTGGTCTAGGCTTTTTCATAGTGTAATGACCTCAGACTTCTTATATGATAATTTAGAAATCAAAAAATGAGTTCCGAGAGAACCAGATGGAACAGTGGCATCATTTAAGACCTGGTTGAGGAGATCACATAGACTTATTCAGTTCTAGTAACAAACCCATTCAGATTCAAGTGTATGAATATAAGGGACCATCTCTCATTGGAAGGAACGTCAGAGTCACATTGTCAGAAGACTACATACAGTAGGAAATATTGTTGTGGTTAATTTGAGAAAATACAATCTGCCATAATAACTGACACATGATAGTTCCTAATAAATGTGGTTTTCCCCCTTTTGTACTCATCTTGACCATTTGGCCAAGTTTCTGATCAAGATAATAGACATTTTGTGTTCCTTAGTTCAACCAACAGTTAGTTATTTAATACCACCTATGATCCTTATCAGAGGGGATTAGTGTTTATTGAGTATGTAATATGTAGCAGACACTATTTGAAGCACTATACCTGAATCATTTATTTTATTCTCATAATACGCTAAAGAGGTATCTTACTGTGGAAAGATAAGTAATATTCGTTAGATGCATTTAATATGCTTAAAAGTATTCTACATTTTTTCTTTAAAAAATATCTCTTTATTAATTTTTGAAAGAGAGAGAGAACACAAGTGGGGAGAGCAGAAGAGAGGGAGAGAGAGAATCTGAAGCAGGCTCCACGCTGTCAGTGCAGAGGCTGACACAAGGCTAGAACCCATGAACTGTGAGATCATGTCTTCAGCCAAAACCGAGTCTGATGTTTAACCAAATGAACCACCACCTAGGAGCCCCTTTTCTTGGAAATAATGTCTGGGATTTATTGTGATTCCCATTTCATTGGGTGCAATATTCTTTCTTGCATTTTTTTTTTATCTCTACCTCTCTCCCTTTTTATTCAATAACTATTTATTGTGCTTCCTCTGTTGTGTGTAATGAATCAAGATTACAGAAAAATATTCTCAGGTCCTAGCATATTTATAGTTCTTGCCCTCAGAAATCTTACAGTTTATCAATGAAGATAAAGAAGATAGATACTTAAAGAAGCAGTTACAATGAAATGTGTAAAAAAAAAATGTTATGACCAGGGAATTCCTGGGAACCATGCAAGAGACCTGGCCTTATCTGGCATGATCATGAAAGCAACCTAGTAGAAGTAACATCAAGGTTTGGTTACGAATAAGGGAAAGAGTTAAGGAAGAACAAACAGTACCTATATGTGCATTTTAAATTCCATCTTTCCCAATTCCTAAAATATATAAAAATACTTATTTTTGAAAAATAAGAATGCAAAGGAGAACTATTCCAAGCATATCCTGATATAACATTAAAAAAAATGAAGATTCAAGTCCAGACATTCCTAACTCTTAAAGCCAAGAGTTTTACTGTACAACAGGGCTTTAGAAACTATAATTCCCCAACCACCAGCATACTCAGCACTGTTAGACTGCAAAAATGCAAATTTGTTGGCCCTGCCTGACCAAGAGAATCAGAACCTCTTGGGGATAAGTCCCAGCAATCTGTTTCATTTTACCCTGTCATTGATTCTGGTGCTCCTGAAGTATGAGAACTGCAGCTCTAAACATAATGAGGGAGAGTGAATAACAGTGGGTTGGATAGGTATTACTCCCCAAGGATTTTAACAATAGAGAGATAAGATAAGCTTACACACAAAAAATCAAAGTGAAGGCCATAAAGTTGACATGTAAGTAATCCTATGACTTCATAAAAATTCAATATAAGATAATTTGGTTTGTTTCAATAATCAAGAAAATGATTGGCAAAGATCTAGTGAAGAACATGGCACTGAACTTGAACTTGAAATTTCGGGAGGATCTTGACAGAAAGATATGGCCTTCCAGAAAGAAGGAGCAATCCTGATCATACATGTTTGGCAATGAACAAGCAGATGATTGAGAGTCTAAGGGCATTCGGTGGACCAGAGCAATGGCAGGATGCTTTTGCCATGTAACAGATCTTGGGAAGTGCCTATGCACAGTAATACTTCAGAAGATCTGAGCTTGTACATACTGGCAGGTCAGTTGGGACTAGCAGATATAATAGAGTGAAAAGCAGTAATCTAATAAGCCTCCAAAGTTTTCTGAATGTGTGTAGAGGAGGAAAAAATGATTTTCCCTCTACCCTTCTAAGTTCTTAGCTGAGACCTCTGCAATAAAAACCATATTAACAAGAGAAAAATAAAAAAGTTTATTAATATGCATACCTCATACCTATCTGGGAGATACTTAAGGAGAAATGAATAACTCTCAAAGGCTTAGATTTCAGGCTCACGTATCATCTTGATGGGGAATGAGTAGACTCCTCAGGGGAAAGTGACTGATTTTTAGAAAAGATGAAAGAGCCCTTAGACAAATAGATGGAAGGATTGATAGTTTGTGATAGTTTATCTGGGTGTGATGTGGACTTCTAGTCTTCTCTTCTGTGATATGACTCAGTCTTCCTTTGTTGATAAAACTCCAAGGGAGAGGAATTATGACATTTGAGTTCCTTTTGAAAGATCTGTCTCTAGGCAGATAAGGGGAGTTCAGAGAAAGTTCTCCCTCCATTAGTTGTTTTTCAAGTGCCTATAGCTCAAAATAATCAACATATCAAGGTGGTATATTTTGGAATGACACGTTCTACACTCCCAAAGTCATATATGTACATATACAACTATATATATGTATATATGTGTATATATATAATTTTTTAAATAAATAATTAATTAATTTGAGAGAGAGAGAGAGAGAGAGAGAGAGAATACACAGGATGGAGAGGGTTATAGGGAGAGGGAGGGAGAATCTAAAAGGCTCCATGCCCAGTGCAGAACTCTCTGCAGGGTCCAGTCTCATGACCCTGAGATCATGACCTGAGCTGAAATCGAGTCAGATACTTAACTGACTGAGCCACTCAGGTGCCCCCAAAAGTCATATTCCTTCATGAGGAAACTGAGGTTCAACAAGGTTAAATGATTTGCAAACATCACACAGAGATTAGCAGGGATTAAAACCAGGACTTCTTATTGCATTTCTGCATCAAAGTCAGGGAAACAACCTTCCAGGCTCTAGCGCTACAGGTCAACTCTTCAGGTCAGAGATACTGAGAATAACAGAAAAAGGAATGGAAAGGAGAGATGGAGGAGAGCTATGTAAATTGTTATTAAACAATAAATTCTCTACAGGACTTTAGGCAGACAAGTAGGTCAGAAATAAATTTAAATATCATATTTAAGAATTTTCCTAGAAAATTTCTCTTTCAAATAATGATATTATTTGAAAAATAATTCTATAGACTCAAGTTATTTTGAGATCAATCATATCCCAACATTGTAGACCTCAGTGTGGATTTCAAGGGATCTATTTCTCCTTCAAACTGAAGAGATTCAATATTAATAAGGGGCGCCTGGGTGGCTCAGTCGGTTAAGCGTCCGACTTGGGCTCAGGTCATGATCTCACAGTTGGTAGGTTTGAGCCCAGCGTCAGGCTCTGTGCTGACAGTTCAGAGCCTGGAGCCTGCTTCAGATTCTGTGTCTCCCTCTCTCTGCCCCTCCCCCGCTCACTCTCTGTCTTTGTCTCTCAAAATAAAATACAAGACATAAGAAAAAAAAACAAACACATACATTTGGAAAAAAAATATTAATAACCTAATTACAAGGAAATTTTGCTATCTTGACATGTGAAACAGAAAGGGGTACTAATAAAACAAAGGGCAGTGGCAATGCCTTAGGCAGCCCAGGTTTTCAAAGGCTCTGGCCATACGGCTCCCCTTCATAACCTTTGCCAATGGACCCAAGAGGAAGTTCCAGTCAGTTAACGGGCAGTAAAAGGAGAACCCAAGAGGAGAGGGGCCAAAAAGGCAGCAGAAAATGATAAATCTTCAGAAAAATATGCGTAAACTCAGGAGAAAAAGGAAGCAAAAGGAAGAAGAGGCAAATAGGTCTGCAGGAAACCAGCCTCTGAAGAAGCAGGAGGAGGAGAGGCCACATGCGATTCACATCACACTTTTTTCAGTGTTATTTGTGCTGCCTGTACCTCACTTCTTGTGCAGTCCACAATAATATTTTTATCAACTGTTTTTTATTTTCTTTTTAATGATTTTAATGTTTTATTTCTGAGAGAGAAACAGAGAGAGAGAGAGAGAGACAGAGAGAGAGAGAGAAAGACAGGATGATCAGAGGAGGGTCAGAGAGAGAGGGAGATACAGAATCTGAAGTAGGCTCCAGGCTCTGAGCGGTCAGCACACAGCCTGTCGCAGGATTCGAACTCACGAACTGTGAGTTCATGACCAGAGCCGAAGTCAGACACTTAACCGACTGAGCCACCCAGGCGCCCCGTATCAACTGTTTTTTAAATTCAAGTTTTAATAGCTACGGAAAGGCATTTTTATCATCTCATCCTATTTCTTAAGTATATTTTTAAAAACTTTGCGTAACTGCTTTATGAAGTGAAATTTCATGCTGCTGGGATTTTCTTGGTGCATGTGCATCCAAAAAAATATGACGATGTGGAATTAACAGAGCTTTTGTCTTGTGTGTCAACAGAACATTTCAGTATTCAATGACTAAAAAAACAAAGTTGAAAAAACAGTGTTCAGCAGGAGAGAATTGTAAAGATATTGAACAAAAGGCATACATTTCATCTCACACATAACTTGGGGCTGTGAACTTTGTGTAAGTTAGCACCACATCTATTTCTGGCATGTTACATGCAAGTTAACATATTTTATATTTCAAACAAACAATGAGAAACATGGACATTTCCAGTTAAGAGAATTACATTTCTAGGAAATGACCTTTCCAGGCTAGTGAATGTAAAATATCGAGGTCGTTCAAGAAACAAATAGTTGGCACCTAGGGAAATTGGAATATTTAAAAATATGCCTTGAAGAGCTAAATGACCTTTACTGTTTCTCACTAAATATAAAATGCTCACCTGCGTCCAGATTACACATTTATTGGGAGAGTTTGATTTGAGGTGTTCAAGCATGTAGATTTAGGGCATTTGACTCACCAAAACTCATAGCATTAAAAATGAAGAGGAGTTTTCCTGGGAAATTTTTTATATGTAGCGTTAATGCCCCAGGAGAAAAACAAATGGAAATTCACTACGATCTAATACACTTATATAAAACACAAAGCAACCACCACCTTCACTTGCAAACAACTTTGCAGTTAAAGGATGTAGTTTCCTCTTTTCTCTAATTTGGCCAGGGAATTGGGGGCCTATATCAGGCATAGGAGCTATTGTATTGTTCCAATTTTGTTGACACCATATTTTGACCAGCAGGTAATTAGGGTGCTTCTGTAATACCTCTATCATTGGGTCATGGATTGTTTTTCAAACATTTACTCTTCAATGTCATAAAATTATTGTTTCTCACTTATATGCTAAAAATCAATGATGCTTAATAAATAGAAAAAAGTATATTTCCTTTAAAAATTACTATAAAATCCAGATTTCTCTCTTGCCCTCTTAGAAAAGGGCCCTGTTAGAGTTTCAATAGTTCCCCCTCTTCTCCAGGGTCTTGCTTTCCCCTGGGTTTTGTTTCAGAGCCTTTTTGGTACAGACCATTAATGGAAATGACCACTTATTTAGATACTTTGAATGTTTATCATCTTAAATTCTTCACCTGATGCCTCTCTTACTGCATTGTTATGAATGTGAAAAAAATGATATAACCTAAAAATAGTAGCCATGGCTACTATTGGAAAAGGGTATATAATGAAGCAGCAGCAGTTTTGGTGGGTGGTAGCCTGAAAGGCTGGCAAGTTCAATTCCAACTCCTTTCAAATGGGTAGAATGGTCTCATTGGTATTTCAAATACATTATAATTGTTCATGTGGGCTTGATTTTCTGTTGGGAATGAGTGATGTTACTTCTCAAAGAGCTCTCAGCAATTAAGACTATCAGAAGGAAAGTGAAAATATTTTCAAATTTTTCTTCAAAGTGCAGCTATTAAACCTCTGGTCTTCAAAATGCAGCTATTAAACCTCTATATTTTTAAATAGAACATTAAGTATATAATCTGTTATCTTTTCTGATTTGCTCAACAGCAATAGTATCTTTGGTGGTGATTGCCGGTGGAAATTGAAAACAAAAGAATGGACCCAGGACAAAGTAGCCTCAATGCCAGCTGGAATATTTAAGACATAGCAAGAGAATGCTGAAGGAATATATTTCACATCCCCAAGGGAGAATTGCAGAGTTTGAACACAAAACTAATGCAACCCTGGAGTTACTGTTTGTGGTTGGTGATGAGATAATTCAAATGAGGAAAAGACATTTCTATGATTTCAAAATCTGTGTCACTGTTTGATCAGCTCCTGTGTTAACGACAACTTTATGAGGAAAAGCATCTTGTCCTTAGATCTCAGATCAACTATTTCTTGCTTTAGTAACCCATTACTTGCTCATTTCTCTAGTCCTGGGGGAAAACGTCAAAATCAGGGTCACTAGGGTAAAATGTTCCTAGTGAGGTTGGGAACATGCCTGTAATAGAGAAGGCCTCATCTTAAATCAAAACATCTCTATGAGAAGGAAGCTCAAAGTAAGCATTCTTAGCAACACTGGCACACAGAGTTCTGGAACTGGATTGTCAAAATTGACCCTCTGTGGGTGTTTATTTTGTTTTAAATGATTCTAAATTTGTCCACGAAGACCTCCCAAAGTTAGACATGTAAATTGTGGCAAACTAAAATATTCTTTCACAGTCTCTTAAAAAATGTGCATATTGATTGACTCCAAAATTCGACCTCTAAGAATTTGTCCTAAGAAAATAATGTATGATGTACATGAAAGGCCAGAGCAATGTAGATGTCATCAATTAATAATTTGGCTAAAATTATAGTACTTCCAGATAATGCAAGAATGTGCACCTGTTACAAACAAACCTTTTAAAGAGTATTCATGGACCTAGAAAATAATTATGATATGTCAAAGGGGAAAAAGTTAATGGAGCATATATAGCAAACAATCCCATATTCGCAAAATACTCTGTGTGGATTTAAGGATTTATATATATGATATGATCCCATATGATGATTTTTAATTTTTAGTTCTATTCTCATTTTATACTCATTTTATCCAATAAATATGAATTATTTGCACAGCAAGAACTAACGTAACTTAAAAAACTATTTGCCCAAGATAACTAAAATACTGAGTTTGTGCTATATCTTCTAACTTTCTGGGATCATTCCATCATGCCAGGAAAGAACAACCTGGCTTTCCCTCTTCACTTAAGGAGTTCAATACAAAATTGGCATCCTGGATTTATATATTCATTGGGAAAAAAGACACAGTGGTTCTCTATAGCACCTTACTCTAGTTTACTATCCCCAAGTAGCAGGAGAAAATTTTCCTAGATATCAGACCTGATGTTGATTTTACAACATCAAAGAGGGATATTTAACAATGTCTCCCTCAATCTGTGGGCTGGGTAAGGGAGCAGAAAGGGGAATGTAATCACTAGTCATATTCTCATCCTATTTCCACACATGTCAACACTATGTGGGGAAATAGAATATCAGGTCTGGTTGCTTAATCTCTGCATGTTTCCAGGGAGCCTGGAACCATGATTGATTCTAAACTCCGGAAATGTGGCCCTCAGTATTCTTTTTATGTTACTAAGTGACGATATTGTTAAGTATCCCTGGAGGGATGGGGCATGCTATACCAGCTTGTGAGGACTTGTCAGCATTGACTTATGCAGACATGAAGATTGGTGATGTTCCTAATTTCACTATTGGGATTCTGAATTTCAGTTACTATGGTTGTTTGCATAGCAGGGTGTATCTACATGATCAATTCTCCATAAAAACCTTGGATCTGGAGACTTGAGGAGGCTTTCCTGGGGAGAGCCACTTTGCATGCATCTCCACAGTTCCCTGCTACAGGGAAAAATACATCTTGTGTGATCAAAGAAGGAGAAGGATTCAGAGGCCTGTGCATGACTTCTCTGGACTTCTTCCAATGCACATCTTTTTTCTGCTCCTGGCTGTGAATATAGACTGATACTGAGGTTTCTGAGTCCTGCTAGTGAATGAGAGAGCATCAAAGTGGTAGTCAGACACTCACAATATAACCTTTCCATTCTACCCACAATTCCCAAGCCACATAGTCTGTGTTGCCATTTCTGTCCCCTACCAAGATGGCATTTGATATTTGTCTAGAATTCATCCATTTAAGAATTTCACTGAGCAACCAAATCTAAGAGGCTTACCTCAATGGCCTTCTCTATTTGTCAAGTGAGGAATTTGCACTTATATGCCTCCAGATGAAGACCTCACTGAGACACTTGAGAAGCAACATGTTATTGTGAACTAGAGAGCGGTATAAACAGTAGTATGAGATCTCTATCCTGAATAAAGGACAGAATGCCAGAAAGGGACCCAGGCAGAAGATTGGCCATGGTGGCTGTAGAGAAAAAGCGACAGAAGCTAAGGGCCTAGAACCCCAGAAGCTATTTTGGTTCTTTTGGTTCTTTGGTGTCAGTTGATTTGGGGAATTATTCAGACTAGTCATTGATGATATGTCACTCATCTGATAGTTTTTGTCCCTTGCTCTTTATATTTTGTTCCTTCAGCTTTTCCTCCTAGGAAACAATTTTAAGTCATTAATCATTTGTTGAACATCTCTGAGAGGTTTTGAAGTTTTATATACTATGCTTCAAGTATAAAACTCCTTTGGGGCACCTGGGTGGCTCAGTCGGTTCAGTGTCCAACTTCGGATGGCTGAGATTTTGATCTCGTGGTTCACAAGTTCAAACCCCGTGTCAGGCTCTGTGCTGACAGTTCAGAGCCTGCAGCCTGCTTCAGGTTCTGTGTCTTCCTTTCTCTCGGTCCCTCCCTGCTTGTGCTCTGTCTCTCTCTCAAAACCTAAATATTCACTAAAAATGTTTAAAAAAGTAAAAGCTCCTTTGATAACATTATTATTTTAGTTATTGCTATAGATCTATTGGAAAAAACAACTTCCATTTATGTTTCCCTTTTTTACACAGGCCTTTCCTATGTCTCAGATAGTTGGGTGAATAGAATTTTCCCAAGTATTTAGATTTCTGGGAGTCTTGTGAAATAGGATAATCAAGAGTGGGTGACTAGACAGTATAGTTTGGCTTTGTGGGCATTTGTAATTTGAAATTTGTGGATCAGATTATAATAATGAGTTTTACTATCAAAATGGTGAATTTGGTCATTATTCTTAAATAAGTTTAAAACATTCTTAGAAAACTAAAATAAAAAATAATAAAAACAAATACTCATGCTTGAAAAAATATCTTCAAGCAAATGAGTTCATTTAGAACCATTTTATTTTTTAAAAGTGTCTCTATCTTATCCCTTTGATTGATAGTACCAAAACTATTTTCCAGTATTTTCTCTTCTTTCTTCACCTTAAAATTCAAGCTGAGTTTCTGAGTAGACAGGGAAACAGCAGAACATCTGATTAGTACTTTGTTATATGTTCTTTGACAACAATGGTAGAACTGTTACTATATTTAGTGAGAATTCCAATTCAATCCAGATCAGTGTTCAAATATTTTACACAATGTGCCTTCTATTCTAAAAGGAAGATATCAATATTTTTCATCTTACACAATCTTTGGATTAGCTCAGACAATTAAATAACATTGGAACAGAAATGTATATTTGTCACATAATAGTAAAGTTGACCCATCTGACCATTTGGTATTAAATGTCTTGAGGATGATTTCTACTGGATCTGTCACTCACTGAGAGTTGGGGGAATATAGCATGTAGCAGAATGAAGCCAATCATTTCCTGTAGAGTGTTAAGCGATGATGCTCTTATTGCCAAAGGTAAAAGTGCTCTAAAATTACCCTGCAAAGTAACGCACTATATTTAACCCACTGGATACTAAAATGCTCTTTTACCAGAACTTTGTCAATAAACAGTATTTTTATTAATAATATGAAGATTTTTTGTTCAAAAAAGTTTTGAATTTATTTTTAAAATAATATGAGTAGTTTCTCTCCTTCCTCTACAGACACCTTCTTTCTGTGAAAATCCAGAGGGACAACTGGGTACCAAGCACCGAGAGTTTGGAAAGCAAAATGTGCCAAGGTAAGGTTTAAGTCTGGGCCGACAGCCTAAAGAAGTAAATGCATAGAAACCTGACACATGATAGCTTCTGGCTGTCATGCAAATGATGTGTTCAAGACAGAAGAAAGATCCAAGTTGAAGGGTAAAAAAAAAAAGCCTGATAAAGCCTTCCTAGAAACGGTGTAAAGAGAATGGTTTCACTTAGAGAGGCACTATAGCCAAGATCCACTTGTGTCACTTTTGGTTAGGCAACTTAATACATCTACATTTCAGTTTGACTGAAAAGGAGGAACCATGACAGCTTGTAGTAGAATATTTTACAAGTGCTGTCCTGACCCAGTTTTGAGATCATGGCTAAAAACTCTCAATACTCTGTGGGAAGTTTGCCAAACCTACACCTCAGTCCCTTTCTTTGTCAGACTCTAGTGCACACATACAACTGCCCGAGGCCCCAGATGTCAAACATACTTCTTTGGGAAAATTCTCCAACTCCACCTGGCTTGCCACATATAAGCTTCCTCCTACAGCTCCAGGTTGCTATTACTCTTTTCTCTAGATGTACCTTCCTGTGTGGCCCTGCATGGCAGCCTTCTCACAGATAAAGCTGTAAGTAATAAAGAATTTTGCCTTTTCTCTAATTGGGGGCCATTTGTTATGTCCCACCATCATCTGAACCTAACAAATATTAAAATACAGCACTAACTTTATAATTTATAAAGATTATGTAAGACGATGTATGTAGTTTGCTTAGTGTAGTACCTAGTACAAACTTGTTCCCCCATCAACACACACAATTTTTGTTTTGTTTTGTTTTTCACCCAGTGAGAAACTCTCTAGGCCACAAGAGGGAAACCTCCATGGTTCCATGGAGGAGCAGAACTAGAAAAAAAGCAAAAGATTGGCTTTTAAATTCACTATTTAGAAAAATAATGGTTAGTGGAGCACCTGGGTGGCTCAGTCGGTTAAGCAACTGACTTAGGCTCAGGTCATGATCTCACGGTTTGTGGTCTTGAGCCCCACATCGGGCTCTGTGCTGAGAGCTAGCTCAGAGCCTGGAGCTTGTTTCAGATTCTGTGTCTTCCTCTCTCTCTGACCCTCCCCTGTTCACGCGCTCTCTCTCTCTCTCTCTCTCTCTCTCTCTCTCAGAAATAGATAAAAACATTTGAAATTCAGAAAAAAAGAAAAGAAAAGAAAAATAATGATTAGCTAGAACGAATACTTGACAATACTCTTCCTTCCCCACCAATTCCACTTTCCAATCAATAAAACTCTGGCCTGGAGAGGAAAAACCAAGATGAAGAGGAAAATGGCAGTTTCTGGTGAACGCCCATGAATAGACTTTGACTCTATTCATAGAAATATGATTTGGTTCTGCACCCTCCCTGAAGTCAAGTTTGGAAATGAAAAGGATTGCTCGCTTTCTGTTGGAACCTTGAAAAGTGACTTCACAGAATTGCATTTGCCCTTGGATTGGGAGTAAGTGGGTAGATGTGTCAGCATGGGGAGTCTCTGGTAGCAGGACCAAGTTTCTAGAGCCTCAAAATAATGTGAGCAAGCAAATTTTACTATGTTCTCTAGAAAGGTCCAGGACTACAGGAAACTGCAAGAACCATGGTCACATTAAGGATATATGTCAGTGGAACATGCATTAGACTAACTAGCTGGCTACCAGTTAGGAATGTAGGCATTTTGGTTTAAGACAAAGTTAGAATAAGGATCATCATCAATAATAAAAGCTACACTGTATATCCTAAATTTTTTTTTAATGTTTTATTTATTTCTAGGGGAGAGAGAGAGAGACAGTGTGAGCAGGGGAGGGTCAGAGAGAGAGGGAGTCACAGACTGAAACAGGCTCCAGGCTCTGAACTGGCAGTCAGCACAGAGCCCGACGCAGGGCTCGAACCCATGAACCGCGAGATCATGACCTAAGCGAAAGTCGGATGCTTAACCGACTAAGCCACCCAGGCGCCCCTAAGAGCTACACTGTATATTCTAAAAGATCCCATCATCCTATATTGGCCAAGGACTAGCCATTTCCCTTCATTGACATAATGCTACATTAGCCATATGTCAGAAAAATATGTTCATCCAGTATCTATATCCATGTGTACCCACAGCTACCTTGAACATGAGCAGGACCAGGTGACTAGTTTTAACCAATGGACCATGAAAAGAAGTGATATGTCACTTCTGGGCTATGGCAGTGAAAGCCTCTGTCTAACCCCCAAAATCCTTTTCTCTATGACAGCAATCATGGAGGTAACATGTTGAGATGGATGAACCACAGATGAAGCTAGAATGTCTCCTAAAGAATTATTTGGAAGAAAGCTGTCAGACCCATAGCAAAAATAAGCTTTTAAATGATAAGCCAATGATGTTTCAGGGTTAATTTATCTTGCAACATGCAACTCTTTTTTAATATAAGCCCCAGAAATTAGGTGACTCCCCTGAGGTAAAGTAATAGGAGAAAACCTTAAATTGGTTGAATATATTTTGAATTAATTCTGAAAAATCCTTAATTGGTCAGTTTGTGTTTGCTACTTCTGGATAAGCTGGAGATTTGGGAAAGACACTAAGTTTTGTTATGGAAAAAGTGAAATTGCATTTGTTGCACATCTCAGTTTAAATGGTTGAGGAAACCACTCCTCCTCCATAACTATTAATATTACAAGATAAATACAGTACAGTTTAAGGGATAAAGTATTTTGATGTCAAGAGGACCGGTGGCCCAGCTATGCCACTTTTAGTGTGCCCTGCACAAGCTTTTCAACCTTTGTAAGATTTTGCTTTTCTCATTTATGAAAAGAGGAATAATAACACCCAACTTAAAGTGTTGTGGCAAACATCAAAAGACACAATCTATACAGAGTTCTTCATATAAGGCCAGCCATATGAGAAATATTCAGTCAATGTTTATTATTATTTTAATGTTGTTGTAATGGTGAGAAATCCACATAAATAGAATAGCTTTGCACTGAGTAAAGGCAAGATGAATCAATAAATCCCTGTACCACATGGAAGAAGATGACATAAGAAGATATTTAACATAGTTGGAATGAGATATTAAGATTTTATCTTCAGGATATTTTATGGTACATATGTGTCTCTTAATAGGAATCAATGGGCAGTAAATAAAATATGTCTTTAAAACTTGAAATCTGTCTTTCTTTGTTTCTAAAAAAGGCAAAAAAAAACTTGGATTGTATCATTTTATATAGCATGCTACTTCTCTTGGACGTATAAGAAGGTAGAAGCAGGTATGCAAGATAAGTGTGTTTCTTTTAAAAAATCTGTGGGTAACTTGCAAGAGCAGATATTTCAATATTCGCATGTCTCATGTGTACCATTTGGTTTACAGTCTCCCGATTGCTATCTTGTGGTGAATTGTTCTGTTTATAGCTTTAAAATTGCTATCTGGGTGAAAGTCGTCTGTTTCTAATCTTAAGATGGTTGTCTAGTGGCTTTGCTCCCCATGGTTTAGCATGCAGCTTGATGATACTGTGGAGGGAAATACAATTAGCTAATGATGCACCTGCTCAGTTTACAATTTTATGAGTTTAAGTTGTAGTATGATATACATCTTGTGGCTTGTGGTAAAATCATTTGAAAATAGAGATACTGTGTGAAATCTGTAATACATAAAAAAAGTCTAATATGTATATATTGTATATGCATATACAAATAGTCCTGGCTTATAATAGTTCGACTTTGGCATTTTAAACTTTATAATGGTGAGAAAATGATACACATTCAGTAGAAACCACACTTGGAATTTTGAATTTTGATCTTTTCTGGTGCTAATGATATTTGAGATAAATACTCTCTCATGATCCTAGACAGCAGAGGCAGTGAGCTATGGCTCCCAGTCAGCCATGTGATTGCCAGAGTTAACAATCAATACACTTATGGGTCCATTCTGGATCCATGCAACCTATCTGGATTTACTTTTAGTATACTATTTAATAAATTACATGAGATATTCAAAACTTTATTATAAAATACCAGGCTTCGTGTTAAAAGATTTTGCCTAACTGTAGGTGAATATAAGTGCTCTGTGCAAGTTTAAGACAGGCTAGACTAAACTATGATGTTTGGTAGGTTAGATACATAGGTAGATAGATAGGTAGGTGGATAGATAGATAGATAGATAGATAGATAGATAGATAGATAGATATAGATATAGATATAATTTTTAAGAGAGATACCATGAGTGGGGGAGAGGGAAAGAGAGAGGGGTACAGAGGATTTAAAGCAGGCTCAGCAATGACATCTGAGAGCCCCAAGCCTGAGGTGGGGCTCAAACTCACAAACCATGAGATCATGACCTGAGCCAAAGTTGGACACTCAACTGACTGAGCCACCCATGTGCCCCTGGTGGGTTAGATATATTAAATACATTTTTTATTTACATTATTTTCAACTTACAAGGGGTTTATCAGATCATAACCCCATCATAAGTCAAGGACGATCTGTATAAAAATGTATATGCCTTTCCACAGTGCTTATAAAATTAAATTGTGAATTCAAGTCTTAATTCTGACATTCATTTTGGATTCCAACCTTATATTCCCTTATATACCTCACATCTTTGCCATAATTTTTTCCCGTCTTACCACAATCATTTTAATTGAAGTGCTGTGATTGGATCAGGATCAGATTCTGTGCTGTATTTCAGAAAAAGTTCTTTTGTGGTAAATCCTAGAAAGTCTGCCAAGTTATTTATAAATTAGATTTTTCATGTGAGACTTCACCTAGATTAACATTCTTGTATGTAATAATATTTCTAAACATAAGTGTAGTTATATGCCATTTTCTCTGACATATGTAAGGAACAAGTGGTGCTTTCATTAGGCAGATTTATTTATATTTTGTTTATTTATTGAGAGAGAGAGTGAGAGAGAGAGACAAAGAGGGAGAAAGAGAAAGAATCCCAGGCAGGCTCAGTGCTGTCAGTGTGGAGCTTCACATGGGTCTCGATCTGATGTATAATGAGATCATGACCTGAACCAAAATCAAGAGTCATTCGCTTAACCAACTGAGCCATCCAGGTGTCCCTACTAGGCAGAGTAAAAAGGGACACAATCAGTAGGCTCTCCACATGGTCGCTTTTGAAAAATCTTTTGAGTTATTATTATGTTGCATTTATCTTTCTTGAATGAAAGGAGTCTGATTCTCCATTATGGCTGAGTTGCTCTTGTGTAGTTTGAGGAGGCAGAGAGGATTTTCCAGTTTTATCAGTTGTCAAGGGACTGATGAAGACCACTGGTGGACTTAAATTGAATCAATGTGTCATTATAAAGTGTGGTGTGATCAGAATGAGGTTCTTTGCAGAGGAAGAAAGAGAAGTGGTTAACTAAGTAGAAGGAATCTATTTAAGTCAGAAGATGCAGCTTTGAAGGTGAGTACAACCACTAATAAAGGTCACATGACTCTAAATTTGTCATTTTCGTCTTAATTTCCTTATCCAGGTAACCAAAAGTATTCCAATAACACTTATCTCAGAAGAGTGTAGTGATCCAAATGAACCAAAGTATGCAGAATAAGTTTGTGCATGGTAAAGTACTATGTACTTTGAAGTAATATGGTGCCACTGGAAAGGTCAACTGTACCTTAAAGCATTAGAAACATAAAATGTTTCTCCTTCTTCTTCAGTCTACCAATTACTTAAAATACATGGTGCTTTGACATGTCACTCTAAACAGTATAATATGACAAGTGATCCCAAATAAATGGGTCTAAACATCTAAGGAAGAGAATGTGCTTGTTGTGTCCATGCAAATAGTAGGAGGTGCAATCATCAGGATCTTTAAAGACCCGTATCTGAATAGATGTAAGAGAACTTATTCCAATTATTATGTTGAAAGATATATTTTCTGTCCACTGACTCTGTTGAGATCGTATGTCATCAAATAACTATGGTAGTTTGAAAGGTTAATAGAATCTTGAATAAGAAGTTATTAGAAGCTTAAAGTTCTTGGGGCACCTACGTAGTTCAGTCAGTTGAGCATCTGACTTCGGCTCAGGTCATGATCTTATGGTTCATGAGTTCGAGCCCCACGTCCGGCTCTACGCTGACAGCTCAGAGCCTGGAGGCTGCTTGGGAATCTGTGTCTCCCGTCTCACTGCTTCTCCCCTGCTTGTGCTCTCTCTCTCTCTCTCAAAACTAAACATTAAAAAAAAAGAATCTTAAAGTTCTTATACTTTGGGGGCATGAAGGAGTAAGAATCAATATTTGAAATAGAAAAGTTAGAATAAGAAGCTGAGAGAGCTTCAGTGTCTCTGAAATTGCTCTTAAACATTTCCATGGGCTTATCAAGTCACTCATCAGATAACTGACTATTTACAGACCCATTCCCTCTCCTGCTCTTTAATCATGGGACTAACATATGATATTCTTTCTAACAAAAGCTTTGTCAAAAAAACAAACCAGTTAATCAAGCATAATCTGCACAGAGGAGTAAGTATGTACACACCAAGAGGCATATGAACTAGGACAGAAACATATGGAATGTGTCACATTCCAAACAACCAAAAAGTTTCAAGGAATAATAATTGACATTCATAAATATGGACAAAAATAAACCCATGTTTACATCTTCAAATTATTAAAACTAGAACAAATATTCCTCTTTCCCAATTGGTTTTTCTTATAACAAATTTCAACACAGAAGAGAACGTTTGTTTCATATTTTATTGAATTTCATTTATATTAAATTAAAAATATATTTCTGACAGATTCATGTAACAAAAAGGCAGAACAGTTTTCAAATTGTTCAGCTGGGATGATCAGTATGGAATGAGGCAAAGCAGGTCGCATTCTATAATTGCCTTGTACAGGTACAATCCTTTCCCAAGAGCCAAGAGAGGATCTTTGAGAACTAACTGAAATGCCTAATTACAGAAATTTAAAATACTGTTTGTCCCTCATTCTCAAATAACAACAGAAATTGGGGGAAGGAAAGGAGAATGGGGTGAAAGGTTGGAGGAGAAGAAAGAATAAGGGAAATTATACTAAAAATATACCTAACATTAAAAAAGTTAGTATGTGTTAAGTGCATAATCTTTCATAGGTAAAATAGAAAAAAAATCAAAATAACATTACACCACAATTGGCATATCCTATTGTGTAAGCGAGTGCAGAGGTTGAACACGTCACAATAGTGCTGAACACAGAATCACAAGTAATGTCAAAATGATAATTTCCAACCAAAAGGAAACAATCACAAGCCAATTACTTATATACAAATCAATCCTAAAGACATTATGTCCCAAATAAAGATGTCCACAAAAAAATCAAAGCAACATTACCCTTATTTACAAATGCATCTAGCCATGTCTTTAACAAGCTATAAAAATACTATTCACATTTTCAAACATACAGTAGTATTTTTGTTTGTTTATTTCAAAAAGGCAGCTAACTTTGAACACTGGGATTTAAATGAAACATCGATGGCTTACCAGCTAGGTATTTTTCTACCCCTTTCCTCTGAAGATACTTCACAGGAGAGAGGACTTGTTTTCAGTTTACAAGTTAAGAACATAAGGAAATGGATACAAATGTATATAATACCCTAAAGCCTCTGCCTTTTCAGATAAATGTCTCCCTTTATCACCTGAACTGATCTTAGTCAACTACTTGGATGCATGTATGAGATGGGTGGTTGAGAGAAGATTTAACATGACTTATTTTTTTGTGCTATGATTTGTCTTGCAATTTGATCTCATTTTCATTTGCTCTTGTTATAGTGGTGCCTAAGAAAGAGATGAACAACTAGTCATATACCATGTAAAGATGCAGTTTCGACATGCAGCTATGCAAGTCCCTGGTGCTCACAACAGGAGATGTAGACACACCAGCCAGTGAGGTTTGCATTCAAAGTTAGCTGCCCTCACACAGCTGCTCAGTTTAATAATCGACCCATTTAACATCAGTACCAACTTATGCTACATTTTTCAAAGTACCTTACTTTAAAAGAACAGCTTACATATCTACATTTAGAAAATAACTTCCATACTTGATTACTGGAGCAATCCCAAAAGGATTCTTGGAGTGCTATGGTGTCATTGCCTCACTCCCCCCTCCCAGCCCCTGAGAGATCCAGAAATATACAGGAAAACGACTCTCACATTAGGGAAAAGGTACAACCCCCATTAACTGAAGAATCTGGAAATGATACTCGAGAACCAGTTTATGTCAATATATAGGAGGTATGATTTGATTTCTTTCAGGAGGGCTGCAGGCCTGGGGGAAACATCGACACATCAGGGATAAAAAAAATTGCAGTAAAGGCAAAGTGGTTTGGACAGCTTAGACTATTGCCTACAGGTATGAAGCCTTGTTTTCTGATATTTGTATATTTGTACAAATATAACCACTTCTCATGATATGGATAAAATTCATTAGAGCATTCAAATAAAAATGTCCTTAAAGACTAAAATTAGAGAAAAGAGTGGCAACTTATTAGACTATATGGATTTTCATTGCAGTGAAACTGCCCTCATTATGTATTTATCGAATAGATGAATGATCCAATAAGGAATGACAGGTGGTTCTCAAAGCTGAATAACCTTTACTTTTCTGATAATAAGACTCTTCATTTGTGGAAAAAAAAGTTACAGCAGCTGTAAAACATTTGCGATCAAGAATAAAATAAATACATAAGGTAAATAAGTTAATTGCTGGCAAAACTAACTTCTCATTATGTGTAAGTTTTTTATGAAAAGATTAAATATAAGACCTACCAAGGGTATGTGCACATATGTGTATTTCAAGATTCATTGCTGGGCTGACTCCACTCAAATTCCTGCAGAGAAGGATATAGTAAGAGAATTGGTCTTTATGGGAAAACACAATTTTAATATTATGAAGTACACTCTGTGCAGTAATTGATTTGAGAAGTAATTTAAACACATTGCTAGAATCTTTTATGGAAAAGTCAGGAATTTGAGGGCAGAGGCTAAGTGAGTATTTCACAATGTGTGGGACCTCAGAGATCCACTATGGCTTCAGAGAGGTACAGCATCAAGAGGGCCACTTTGAATTAGGATCGTAGACAAGTGAAGAGACCAGAAGTGGTTGTGCCAATGGGGAAAGAAGTAAAGGGTGGTCTTTTTCTTTAAGGTCTAGAGAGAAATTACATTTTCTGTGTTCCTAACAAGATAATCACTTACTTGCAAAGCTGACTCTCAAGGAATATTTTCCAAGGGAAGCAGGAGATACCCCTGCTTAGAAAAAGTTGGGGCTTAGAGTGTCTCCAGCTCGTGGCTGAAAGAAAAGCATTTTCTTCTGCCCAAAATATCACCCGGCTAGAAAGAGGTGAGGCAGGAGTCTGCAAAAAAGACACATCCTACAGTTTTGTTCCTGTACAAAATCAGTGGGACTTGAACAGGATATCTGAAATTTTGACTGTTTTCTAGAAACTTTCCTTCTAATGAAAAGAATGAAGCAGTCCATGGTGTTAAAAGCCATTTGTCCATACAAACACAAGGATTCCTGACTCAACATTGTGCCCACAACATCTTCATGCTGGCAAGTATGGAGAGAACTCCTCTTGCAAAGGCATCTCTGGGATTACAAAAATTGTATTCATTCTACCCAGAAGTATAAAAGCTGTCCCCACTGTAATATCAGTAAAATCAAGGTCTCCAATAATAACTGTTATTTTAAAGTCACACCTAACCTACAACCATATAATGTCATTCATTCTTAAGCAAATGGCAATCAGGACACATGAGTCTGCCTTCAGTGTCTATGTGGGCACAAAGCTGCCCTTCAAAGTCCCTATACACAATTAGAAGCACAGCAGAATTTTCCTGCCTATAGCATATCCATAAGTAGAAGTTAGTTTATCTGAATTTCTCACAACTAGAATTTTATACACCTGGACTTCTCATCTGCAGTATTAAAAATAATCGGTCTAGTAACTAGAGTCCAAAATAATGGAAATACAGCAGTTTGAAATGCTTAGTTTAGCACTATTTATCAGAAAATTGTCAAAGAATTGCCTCTTTTTGTTTTTAGAAAATGGGAGAATATCATGGGGAACATGGACATTTCACAAATTAAATGTATTTTGTTTGTTTGCTAAATGGCACCACTCAATGTTTGTCTCCACATAAGGTAATAGAACATTTACATTTCCTTTACTTCATTTTCAAGATCTCTTACTTAAAGTCACATAGCGTATTTGCCTGTTAAACTCTGCAAGGTGGTGTTTGCAAAACAAATTAAATTTTTTTCTCTTACACTTAATACAATGAAAATGGTACAAGAATAAGAGAACGAGAAAAAAAGATTTAATTGTGATGCTTTAAATCAAGTTTTCACAAGTGGAACCAGCTCTTTTTATATGCCTACTTTCAGCTAAACCTAACAAATAACAATTTTAAATGGCAAACTTATCTTATACTATGCAAAATCCATCCTACATTTTCATATCCTGCATTTTATTTTGTTACATAATATTCTGTTGTTAGTTTTCTAGTTTGATTTATTTAATATTAAAATCATTTAATATCTGATAACCTAACTAAATCTACATCTTACAGCATTATCATGGTTTTGCCCAGTTATATACATGCTCTCATGGTCACCTTTTCTATTACCTTATGAACTACATACTAGTTAAATAATCAACATTTATAGATGGATGAATAATTCAAGTTTTGAAAGAAAGGTTAGATAGTTCTAGAAAACATGTATTTACATCCTTCCCTGTTGGGCTAAAACAATCTTATTTTTTTTTCACTTTGACACTTCAAAAAGTGAGGGGCACATTGATAGCCCCTCTGACTTCATCTAGCAGCAGAACCTCCTAGTCCTTCTACTGGTTTGTCCTCGGCATTGGGAATATGCATGATCTTCATGTCACATCCTGCTTTTAGAAGGTATTGATACGTACATTGTAACACTTAGAACACAGTCTCTTCTTTTCTGCATCTCAACATACAAATGTTCAGTCATTCTTCCTGATCTACTAAGGAAGAATCTCTTGTTTTTAGTTTGTACATTTTAATATGATTTCAGCTTGTATTGTTTTTATTCTCTTTCAAGAATATTTCTTGAGAAAGAATCTTCATCCTAACCCGTGCCACTAAAATTTGGAAACCAAATGCTACTTGGCAGTTCAAGCACCTCTTTACAAACAGGATGCTTTGTGGTTCTGGGTCTAGTCTAGAGAACATCTTTTCTCATCTAAGAACTAAAGAATGGTTCTTTAAACAATCATTTAGTTGTACAGTGTTTCCTTATATGTAAAAAGGATTCCCCAAGATAAGTATAAGCTACAAAAATATAGTCTGTGTAATTTTATTACTAATTTCCCACTAATTTACTTAATTGGTTCTGTATATTTGCATTGATACAATCAGCCTCTGGGATTTGATATCCTGATGCTCTTTGCATGCGGGCTTCAACTGGCATTTTAAAATTTCATTCTATTGCGCTGAATAAGTTATTTTTTGGAACAGATAAAACTCATTTTTTCTTCTGTTTATTTACTCTGAAATATGATTTTCTAGGGGACAATAATAAAACAATAGAGAAATCCTAAAACAACTGAAATCAAAGATGTACAACAGAAATCATTGAAAAGAAACAATAAAGTTTTTGTGAAGCATTTTGGGTCATCTTAGATTATACTTGAGTCTATCTCTAGTTATTACGGGTAGATTATGTGATGTTTTGTGTTCTCAGAATGGAGACTACATCATTGAATACATTCTATTTCCTTCATAGTAAAACATTTATTTTTCTTTCCTTCTTAAAATAAGTGATCCTGTTTTCCATATTCGAGTAGAAATCATATGAAGATAGTAAATCAGAAGAAAAAAATCAACTTCTACTATCTAACACGTATGCTGTCAGTGGTAAATTGGTATAGATTTATCTAGAAAGGGAGGTTTATTTCCAAATTTTCATAAGAACTGATGTAAGGTCCCCTTTCTCTGGAGACTTCTCTAAATGAGTGGGAAAGTTTGAAGATGTTGGGCTTTAGCCCCTAATTCATTTCCTGTCTTCAGCCCTGAAAAGTTCATGGTTGAACATCACTGGAAAGGATGTTACAAATCTCTTCCTTGTGCTATTTCACTTTTTTAGCTTACCGTATTTCTTATAACTTAGTAAGAAACCAGCGCCAACACCTCTAAAGTTCTTGGCCAAAGACCAAACACCTGCTGTTGACTGAGAATCCAGATAGGCCAATTAGCCAGTAAGGCAATATGTTTCTAGACCAGTCTGTGTTTGAATGATGACACTGAAACTGTCCTACTGGTCAACTTCATTAACTTGTAGGTTGTTTAATTCATGTTTCAAATGGATTCATGGGAGATCTTCTAACAAACAACTGATTTTATGATGACTACTCACAAAATAGTCCACAAAATCTTATTCCTTGAACTTATGGAAAAATTCAAATGTCATTCCAAATAAATACAGACTTAAAATAATTAAGTTAGGGATAATGTTGCATTTATGTTGATTTTCCCCATTTACACAGTGCTTTTAGGAGACTCTAAACATCAGTTGAAAAAATAAGGGAGTTGAATGGATGGATTGATTTGCTTTTTCAAAACAGGCAGAAAACTAAATCTCTTTCCATTTTTTTCTCTCTTTAAACTCCGTGTTTCACCAACGGAGATTTTTAGTCTTGTTGCTTTCTTTTTGGTAATAGACTTGAATTTGATCCCCAAATTTTAACGTTGGAAGAAAACTTAATCCAAATGACTGCTCATGCAGGTTTTCCTTGAAAAGAGAGACTACCCAATTTTCCTAACTGTTGACCTTATTAGGCCTCTTGTTCCTGGAGACTCATTCCTACTATTTGTTCCCATTGCTCATCTTAACTCAGTAGGTATTCTTTTAAAAAGATACATAAAAAGATGGTTCTAGAAGTAGAATGATGTGTTTGAAGAGAATGTTCTTATACAAAGTATCAAAAGATTAGTATGTTGGATATTAAAATAATTACATGAGAAAATTTTCACCTTTATTTACAACTTTTGACCCAAGAACCTATCTATAAACTTCAAATGTTTGTGTATTTCTTTTTATTATACCAATTTATGTGCAAAGAGTTACCTTCTACTTAATATAAATAGAGTCTCATACTAGAAATTCCATGGAATCAAGCCAATCTTTACTTGCATTCCTTCATGTGGATAACTTTCCTTGCGTAGCAAATATGATATCACTTGTAGATAATGTGCTGGCCCTCTCACCATATTCCCTTGAGACTGTTCCAAAGTCCTAATTTGCTTGGTTTGGCATTTCCACAGTCTTCCTTATCTTAGCTCTTTTAAAAATGTACTTAAATTAGTTATTTTGCTGGTTGCTTCCATATTGCTTCATTCAAAATCCAAAATGGAGTTCAAAAAGAGAACA
Source organism: Crocuta crocuta (assembly GCF_008692635.1). NCBI lineage: Eukaryota > Metazoa > Chordata > Mammalia > Carnivora > Hyaenidae > Crocuta > Crocuta crocuta. Next base: position 2,040,390 of record NW_027527591.1, on the reverse strand, counting down.
AATAAAATTATAGCTTAAGTGCAAACTACATTTCTGAGTATCTGCCAAGTAGACATATCCAATCCAGTGTGTCTCTTTCAGTTCAATGGATTCTCCATTGGACCACCCCTGAAAGTGTCAGTAGTTTTCATGAACCACACAGAACTGTCTCTTAGTTTCCCTTTTACTCTTTATATTACCAACTGCCTATTGAGTACTGTCATTTATGGAGAAGAAAATGTTGAAGAATGTAGAGGATGTAGGGGGTACATATTCAATAGATCTCATGTTACATTTGACTAATATCTTGGCCTCCCCTTTTAATTTTAAAGGTTATGTATTTAAAATAATGGCCATTCCACCATATTAAATTATTTTTTTTACAATCCTGTCAATTTATAGCAACACATGAGAAGCATTGATGTAAAAATATTTGCAATTAGAAATTAAAGTCAAAATATAAGGGTAAAAGTAATCTAAAAGGACAGAACAAAACAAAACAAAACAAAACAAAACCCTCCAAACATACTTACTAGTTATAACTTTGAGAGAGATCTAAAAATTATGAAAGCTGAGTTGGCCATTCTTGCTTGTCAGAATAGAAAGTGTTGGAGAAAGAAACTAGATTTTCAATCTCTGTTACTATTATATGTTATAGAAAAGTTTATCCTTTTGTTCTAATGGAAACTTTATTAAGATTTCCAAGGATACTGAAAATGTACACATCAGTTCCTGCAGATAGGAACAGATAGCATGGGTCTTTCAAACATCTACATTAAAAGAAAAAGAAAGAAAAGAAATGAAACAAAAGGAAGGAAGGAAGGAAGGAAGGGAGGGAGGAAGGAAGGAAGTAGGAAAGAGAAAAGAGAAAAAGTTGAGAATTAGCTTGACAGCAGGCAGTATTGCCTTATATTTGCTGGTCCTTCCCTAGCTGTCCCAGTCTCCTGACCAACCCATGCAGAGAAATGAAGAAACAGTGTGGTTCCTCCTATCTTTCTCTTTCAGTTCTTCCTTCTAATGTTCAAGTTAGATGAGCACATGACTATCATTGCATCTCTATATCTTCCACTGAGAAGTGGCAAAACTACTGGCCTTGGGAATAGAAGGAAGACCATAAGAGAAAGAGAGGTGGCAGGGAAATTGGAGCGGGCATGTCTCTATCTTAAAGCCACTGCTGAGCTTACACCACAGTATTTCGGTGTCTGTAGGGTGGAGGAGGCAGCACGGTGCCTGGCTTCAGCGAGAACTCAGAGAGGTATTCAGGATTCTCTGCCACAATAGGCCGGATCCGTCCATTTTGTTTATAAAAATATTTTGTGCTGTACTCCTGCAGGTAGTCTGGGTGTTGAAGGGTGCTCCGGGGTGGCAGGCTGTGGTTCCAGTAGTCAGGGTTGTCGAATGCTTTCTTGGCCTTCTCTGGCACAGACAGTACATTGTTCTTCAGGTACCCGGCATTCCCCAATGCGTTGGCAAAGGTGTTGAGGTACAGTGGCTCATTCACATACTCATCCTCTGCCTTGGGTGGACCTTTGGAAGCATTGTGATATTCAGGATTATCCAAAGCTTGCAGGTCTCCATTTTTTCTCCGAGAAACAAAAGGGTTCTCTTCCACAGGGTTCAGGTATTCTGATGGGATACAAAAATATCAGTTAACATCCACTTTCTGGAAAATGTTTATACAGTATGGTTAGCTTCCTGTTTTAGAACAATAAAGCCACAGATTTGTTTTCATGAATTCTCACAAAAACTATTTTGTTGATTACTTGTGTTGATTGCTTGGTTGATTACTTTTGTCATATGAAAAAAAGAGTGGGTGGGCCAAAACTCTTAATGACTAAACAAGGCACCACAGGCCAGAAGCAGAGTTCCTGTCCCCTAAATAGTTCCTTTTTCCTCCTAATTGTATTTTTATCTCCTGTACATGAGGCCACTTGTTTAAACACTTCTGTTTTCTAAAAGTCAGAATTCTTTCTGTTGGAAAATAAAATAATCTATCAGGGTTAAAAAGCTTTTAAATGTGAAGAAATTGGAATTTTCAAAGGGTATCGAAACAACAAAATGTCAATAGCTTAAGATGAATGGATGAAGTGAAGGAATAGCAGTTTTTAGTCTGTGTGGTTTGCTGTGATGCTCATATAGGTAAAATAGATTTGATTACAGATGTTTCATAGAACGCTATATAGGAAAAGAATGTTTCTATAGGAAAAGAACGCTATATAGGAAAAGATGTTTCTATAGGAAAAGAAACATCTAAGGAAAAGACTTGACTGATAAAAATATCTGATGGACATCTAACATCACTAAATTGACTTGCTTGACAATACATATGCTTAAGAATAAAGTATAATTACAGCATTTACTTCCAATGGCTGACTGTAATCACAAAATAGCTAGCTATTAGTTTGAATCATATGAAACGACTGTTTTATAGGTGGAAACCGGATATAGAATGGCTATTTTGTATGATTCCATCTAACAAATCAATATGGAATAGGAATTGATCCAGAATTTTTAAAAAAGTTGTTAACCAATGCTGTTCTCCTTAAATTTAATCCCATCTCTATGTGTATGGTATAGACATATACATACAGGAGACCCTCTTTTTGTTCTCTTTTAGTGTATACACAGAAATGACACTTTAGCTATTCCTATCTTGATGTTGAGCCAGGGAAAGGGCACAATTGTTAACATGTCACCATTCTGAAACAAACTATCTACCCTCGATACTTAGCCTGACAAGTAGAGGGGGAAAAAAAACAAAAGCAAATCCCTCATCAACTCAGGGTTACTTTTCCCTGGATACAGGACTGCTGGATATGGTTAAGTATTTATCATCCTGTGCAAGTTAAAAGACATTAATGACTAATCCACAATAATATACAGGAATTACAGGAACTAACATCATCCTCACAACAATACTGTGAGTGAGGAAGGACAAGCTGTATTTTTTCAACTTTATAAACAGAAGACTTAGATTAAATGATGTATGAAGAATACAACTAGTATTGAACTAGAATTCAGATCTAAAATTCCTATTGAGCAATCTTCTTGTTCTACTGAACTTTTTTTTATTACTGTCCCTAAAGAAGTAGGGAGAACTTCTCACTTCATAACATGTTGGACTTTGAATGGTTCTCAAAGCAACTGTCATTTTAAGAAAAATGTATGTATTCGAGTCTCTCACGGTTTGCCTCCCTCCCTCTTCCCAACTATTTTTCCCATTCTCCTCCCCCATGGTCCTCTGTTAAGTTTCTCCTAATCCACTTATAAGTGAAAACATATGGTATCTGTCTTGAATACTGAGAAAAAACTGAGGGCTGATGGGGGTGGGGGAGAGGGGAAGGGGGGTGATGGGCATGGAGGAGGGCACTTGTTGGGATGAGCACTGGCTGTTATATGGAAGCCAACTTGCCAATAAACTATGAAAGAAAGAAAAGAAAAAAAAAAAAAAGAAAAATGTATGTAAAACTTACAAGGGAGGCAGAATTTGATTTTCCTTACCAGAGTCCTGAAACCTCTTGACTAAAAGTAGAGGAGTATCTATACTAAAATTCTCTACTCTCTGAGAAGTAGACTAGAGCCCAAAAATCTTTTATGGAAACTTGTATTCAGAGACAGAAATGTAGAAAGGCTCTACAGTGAGTCTATTTTGGCTGGCTTGTGTTTTTCTTAGAAAGGTCATGTTACTTTCCCCAAGGCAATCTACTTATCTATGTCCTGATGCAAACTTGCATAGTCCTGCAGCTACAAATGAAGAAGCAACTCTATGATTGAGCTGAGAATCTTCCCAGAGAGCATTCTACTTGTAGGGGAATTTGCCAAATTTTCTCAAAATCTACATTTGTGTCACTACTAGGCTGCTTTCCAATTCTTCTAAATCATCCAATTCTTCAATACAGTTATGTCTTTACATACATATAGATAGATAAACTTTAATAGGTTATTTATAATTTGAACTTAGGGATCCTTAGTTGCATTTTATAAAGGTGAATGTAACCATATAAACAGGAACATGATGGACCCTCATAGAGAATCTTAAAGTTTGCTTGACATTGAAGACTCTAAGACACAATAATCAGTTCTTAATAACAATCATCCATCTTCTCCTTTTTGTGATGCTGTTAACATGGAAGGAAAGTGGCTTTTTCAAAAATGAAATGTCATTTGATTTGTATGTCTAACATTTCTACTACCAACTTTGTAAAGTTATTGCTGTGCTTTGTGGAACCACAAACTGAATATTTTTAAGACATGATGGTATACATATAAGTCAACGCAGTGTCACAACTTTAAGGTTTGAAATGTGGTCACACAAGGAATCATAATATCTTATAATAAACAAAGCCATTCTGATGACACAAAATTTTAAAGAATTGACCAAATCTTTTATCGATGCCATCAAAATATCAGTCTTTCTGAACTCCACAATGAGTCCAATAAAGTAATGGTTTTGAAATCTTGTAGTATGTTACCCGACTCAAGTATTTCAATACAGAGATCAGTGCTTCTCAAGCTATGCATAAAGGTTGTGGAGGAATCTTGTTAAAATGCAGATTCCTATTCAGGTGGTGCCTGAGATTTTGATTTCTAAAATATCAGAATGTAATTCTGGATGATATAATGCTGGATATAATGCTGTCGACTTGGATAGCATACTACATAGAACAGTGCCTTGGGCCTTTTCTGGGTCACAGATGCTCCCCAGTCCAGTGGTTTGGCGATTTCCCTTCTATACTTTGCTCATTTTGATGGAAGTGAATTTTGAATGGCAGTCATTTCTGAACATTCTGTTTGTACCTTGTTTAGGTTTATCTCGCATGGGGGTCATGTAACCTTCTTCATCCAGCTCTCCTCGTGGGCTCCGTTCCAGGGCAAACACAGTGGGGTCAGCGCTGTATCTCTGGGTGCTGCTATCCTCTTGAATGTGGGGTGCCACTGGCTTGCGTAGGGTGCCGTTGCAGCAGGAATCATCAAAAATCTCGGCTGTGGCTCCCTGAGCAACTGGCGCTTCTGGGATTGTGCTGGTCGTGGCTCTGTAGGGCACAGGAACGCCTTGCTCTGCAGCAAACCCCCCGTCTCGGTATACAAACTGGTTCTGTCAATAGTAGGTAAAGACACATTTAGATGTTAGCTATTATTAGCAATAGTTGTAAAAAAAAAAACAAACCAAAAGGCATGAAATCTTGTCTTTTAGATAAAAGTCAGAGTGTCTTAATTTAGGTCTCTCCCTGAATGGTTAACACGCTTGGGTTATAAATGCCTAAAGTTCCAAATTTTTTTTTTAATGTAAAATCATGAGGAAACAATTCGGATATACAAATTTAAATTTTACTGACCACTTAACAAATGACCTAATAAAAAGTATTTCATGTTATTTCCCCACAGGTGCCGATTTTTTATATAAAATTCAAATTTCATGACAAAAGAAAACGCTATTAATTGTCAACAGTCACTATTAAGAACAGAAGCACAATGATGCCAAAGGGATGATAATATTTCCTTATTGCCTTCTCTTCTGTGGTCATTCTGACTTAGAGTCTCCAACTACCTAACTAGTGAATCTTCACGGAGACTCTGACTTTTTAGCACACAACCTATAATCATGGGGGAGGGGAGGGGGGAAGTAACCTCTTCAATTGGAAGCACCATTTATGAGTCCAGGTAAATCCCTGGAAAAACATATCCACAAAGCCACAATCTACAGCAAATTCTTAACTCACTGTTGGCAAAAGCAAAATGAGGAAATTATGGGGAGACACGAGAGAAGAAACATGGTAAGTGAAGACCAAAAATACAAAAAGATGAAGGTTGATTGTGAAATACTTACTCCTGACATGGGGGTGTAGGCAGGAGGAGGGCTGTGTCCAATTTCACTCTAATAGGAAAGAAAAATGGAATGATGGATATAATAAGAAGTAATATGAATGAAAAGAAAAAAAAAGCCACATGAGTTGTATGAACCAAAGAGGAAAACATGCACAACAGTGAAGTTTGCTAAATGGTAAAATTTTTATGTATTCTGACTACATGTGAGTTTATTTATGTGTTTTGATAATATTAAATATTTTTAATTCAATTCCTGAAAGAAAAATTATACAGAAAAAGTAAAATTTTTAAATGGATTAAAAACTATGTTGACCATATTTTTCTGGTCAACTCTAGAAGAAAGATAAATAATTAAATAAATATAGTTTTAAATAAAGAACCATCTCCTTCCTTACATGTTATGACTGAAATGGCCACATACCACAGCATTGGTTTTCCCTTGTAAAAAGAATCTTATCTAGAAGGAGATAGAAGCGAATTTCAATTTTTCTTGAATAATTTTTATTATCAAGTTACATTTATTTTTCACCATTTCATCAACGGGTCAACTTCTTAGTCTTTCCATTTAAAAAGGTGCATACTAGCAAAGCATGAGACTCTTAAAATATAGAGAACAAGTTAAGGGTTCCTAGAGGGGAGGTGAATGGCAGGATGGGCTAACTCAGTGATGGGCATTAAGGAGGGCACTTGTTGGAATGAGCACTAGGTGTTATATGAAAGTGATGAATCATTGGGTTCTACTCCTGAAACCAATACTACAAGGTATGTTAACTAACTTGAATTTAAATAAATACACTAAAAAATTAAAAGGTACACACTATTTTCTCTTCAAAAGTTTTATTTTTTGTAAGTTAAAAAAATACAGAAGGAAATCTTGAAAATTTAATGCCCTTCCTGGAAATACGCTTTACGCACATTATTTTCATGTATTTAAAATCCATTAAAATTAGATTTCAGTTAAAAAACAAAAGGCATTTGGGGCTCTTGGGTGGCTCAGTCAGTTAAGCATCCTGCTTCAGCTCAGGTCATGATCTCATGGTTTGTGAGCTCAAGCCCCACACTGGACTCTGTACCTACAGCTCAGAACCTGAAGCCTGCTTCGGATTCTGTATCTCCCTCTCTCTCTGCCCACCCCCTGCCCCACACCGTCTGTCTCTTTCTCAAAAAATAAACATTAAAAAAAAGGCATCTGTACTCTTAGAGCTTAATACTCCATCCTATGGGTTAAATAAAAGTGGATATAAAAATATGATAAAATATTAAGGACAATATTCCTTAGGGTAAATAGACAGTGTTGTGTGAATATCAACACCATTTCTTAATATATATATCCATTAAATACATTTTTTTTGGAGAATCTTAGCCTACTAGACTAGGCACTTTTCTAGACACTGGAGATCATGAATAATGCTGGTAAAAACAATTGATGTTATGAAGCTTGCATTTTCTGTATACATGTATGAAACCTGGCTAAATATTATTGTTTTTACAATTTAGAGATTCATAAAACAATCTGAGGGTAATGTGGTTCTATGGAGATTAACTGTTTAATGTAAATTAATAACAACTGGATAACACAATTTCCTATAATTAACTTGGTGTCCTGGAATAATCAAGGGACAAGGTGTGAACTCTTACATTAAGCTTACATTTCAACTCTCCTCATAATGGAGTCATTTACATGATGATATAGAAAATATTAATCTCTTTCCTTCTCTAATGACATAACTAGGAACGTATTGACGATCACGATGTGGAAAGTTAGAGAGATATTTAATATACTACGTATAGGAGGTAGTATTGTCTAGTGGACCATTGTTGTATGATTTGTTAGATCTCTGAGCCCCAGTCCCAGTCACAAGTGATGTGGTCAGTCATGAAACATCTCAGATCCTCATTTTTATCCTCGACCTCTCTCTACCTTATTCTTAGTGAATACAAAGTAAGATGGTTTATCCAAATGGACTTTGTAAGCTCTGCACTACTATCCAAATGTAGAGAATATAAAAAATTAAATATTCACATCTACTAAATCAGATTTTTAAAGTCAAGCAATCAAAATGCCAGAGCTACTCATCAAGGATACATTAAAAAAAATGTTTCCCTGTTTTCTACATCACCTTAAATATAGGTATATTTTGTTATCCTTTAGAAATTAAGTTAAATATACTTGCTCATAAAACATGAGAGGAATCTGCTGCCTGTGATATACAAAATAGAAGGATGGTATGGGAAAAATACAACTGTCTAGTGGAACTTTATCTTGGTCTTGCCTATCATTAAACCCTGATTATTGAGCAAGACTTTAACAAATATTGAAGGCAAAGGAACTGTGGGAGATGCTGGAGATACCATTAGACACGAGGAGAGACATGACCACTGGCCTTTTGCAATTTACACTGAATGATCAAATATTACCTGAGATTATTAGAAGAAAATTTGCAAGAATAAAATGAAGCTGTGGTGAATTTATCTGAATTTTAAGATTACATACTGTAAGAAAGATATTCCAAAATATTAGTGATTACTGCTGTTCCTCTGGCCTCTTACCTTCCAACAATTGCTGTATTGGTTCATGTTTGACTAGAATCACATCATAGGAAACAGCACTGATTGCTGTACATTTTGCATTTTATAAAACTTGAGGCACAGATGACCAAAGGAACAACTCGCAAGTCATTCTTCGTCAGGAAATACTTTATTATATATATTCATTATCTGGGCTAGACTGGCTTCAATTGTAAAGACATCGTGTTAAAAATAACTAGCTCTATTGAAGAGAGGCCTTGCCATATTAGAATGCAGGCACTGTCTCTCCTTTGACAAGTCTTTCCATCAGCAACCTGCCAAAACTGTATGTGGACATACTGCCAGATACCATCACAGTAATAGGAGTGTCTTCATGCTTTTCCTAGTTTTCTGCATTAAAATGGAAAAAAAATGCTAAGCAAAGTCCCTTAAGCATTCATTGTTTTTAGGGTTACTGGCTGCTTTTTATTTTTCTGTTTCCATTTTTTCATTTGCTTTTTTTTTTTTCTGTTTTCCATGATAAAAAGCACCTCATTCATTTCCCCCTGGAAGGGCAATGCAGCTACAAGGGAACATCTGTGAGGCCAATTAGCTGGGCTGGAAATGTGATATAATTGTTGTTTAAATATATTTAAATTACATGTTAATCACTATGTCATAATTTATAGGCTTTGAAAATAACTTTTTGTACTTGAGAGCCAAGCCAGATTTTACTTGTTTTTGCTGTTTTTAGTTTGTAACAAGCTCTTCTCATTCCCCGCCCTCTCCCCCCAATTCCCCACACTTGAAGAGCTGAACTTTTAATATCAGGAATGACAGCTGCAAGCAAATTGGTGGAGGAAAAATTAAGATCCCCACAGTCAGAACGAGCTGGAGTGAACTTAAAGTTTTAAGCAGAACAAAGCAGTGCTCTTAGTTTAAAGGCTTTTGTTTTTTCATTGTTCCACTTTCTGCTGTCCATCAAAGCCCAGCTTTGTGGATCTCCTGGAAGTACTGGGTGCATCTGTTCAATTAGCTGGTGAGGGGATTTACTGTCAGCAGGACAGAGATAGAAAGAGGTTGGTTATAAACTGGCAGGTGATAGGGGAGTTTGTTTCTGGCGGGGGGATTTGTAACGGTGATAGAGTCAAGTCTAATTTTGTGGCCCTGTCACTGGGACATTGTATGATTAACTTGGACTGAAATGCCAGAGGTTATAGAAAGGCAAATATCAGCAAATATATCAAATACAGTGTTAAATGCACTTTACATACATCATGTCATGAAATTTATGTTTCAGCTGAATGATAAAAATACAAAAACTTTGTCTTATTACATGCACTGCATTTCTCTTATTCATTAAAACATCATATTGTTAAATATTGCTCCTGGGAAATTTTAAATTGTTAACCAGATGGATTTCCTCTTTAATATTTTTAAAAATATCATGCAAATCTATGTTCTTAGGAAACAAAGTACGTGCTTAATGACAAACTTCTACCTAAATTAAACATGCACTTAATGAGAATTTGTTTTGTTTTTTATCTTCAGATAATTGTTCCTATCAATATCAACTATAGGATTAAAGTTTCTAGGGCCAAGAAATACTCTAAATCCTTTTAACTAAAACAGAGTGTATCTCTGTAACATGTTACCAATTCATTAGCACTAACCTATTACGAAACACTTCCACGTGTCACTATTAAGGGTTCTCAATCTTTTCTCTTCCTTGTCATGTACTCAACCCTCTGATGGGCATTTTCGCATTTCACATTTTTACAGGTGAGGTAGTAGACACATAAAATGGTTTTTGCATTATGTACATTTTCTGATGTATAGGTGTAACATTTTTTCACAACTGAGTTCAACATACCAGAGTTTGAGACATACAGATTTAGGATCTTCATTTTTCATAAAGCATCCAGAGGAAAGCAAACAAAATGTGTCCATAGACAAAAAGTGAGTAAGAATTGAGAGAAACCAAATAAATCTAGGGAGCTGGCTCACACACATGTACACACACACATATGTACATACAAATTACACCAAACATCTTTTGTCTATTTATGTATGGACTCATCTATCTACTTGGTATGATTATGTGAGATGGTTCTTTTTGGATAAGAAGAATAAGCTTCCAGTTAGAAAATAAAGTCATGGGATGTAATAAAGAGCATGGAGAATATAGTCAATAATGCACATTAACTTTGCAAGGTGACAGATGATAACTACAACTTTTTGTGCTGATTATTTCACAATGTATATAAGTGTCAAATCACTATATTGTACACCTGAAAGTAATATGTATTGTATGTCAATTAAACTTCAATAAAAAACATGGATGTTGTTATAGATATTGTAAAAAAAAAAACCTGTGTCTTTGATAATCAAGAAAAAAAGCAATTGGGAACACCATGAGAAATATAACTACACTCCAAATTTAAGAATCAAACATAAAGCAAATTTAAATATGGGATAATTCAGACTCATTAATGAAGAAGAAGAAAAAAAATCACCCTGAAGAAAAAAATAGAAAAATAAATACATTTAAAGGTTTTACTCTATCACTCACAAAATAAATAAATTAGCAATAATGATATAATAAATAAAAAATATATATAATGTTAAATAAATAGATAAATAGTTAATAATGAGCCTGTGATTCAGTTGAAAGAATATTAACTTGGGATCTTATCCTTTGTTCATTTTTCATTAACCCTGGAACATCTTATCTCTCTTGTATGTCTCATCTGCTCTATTACTGAAAAGAATTTTTAATAAAGAGAATCTATGAATGGAATCAGTAAATATGAATGGGAGTCAATTCAGAATTTACAAGTATAGAGGCATGGTGCCTTTTATCACCATTACTAATTCTACTCTCCTAACTCAGGTCTTGAAGTCCAATTAATCACAATATCTATTCTGTTTCATAGATGAATAAATGACTTCTTTTAGGCAAATTGAGAAACAGGAAGAGAGACTAAACTACCATACACCTGAGATTATTTTAGGTTTTATTTATTCTCATAACCTTTCAAGGTATATATCATTACTAAAAATCATGGTATCCATTTTACAGATGAGAAGACGGAGGACGATAGAAGATATAAGTCCCTCCCATGTACACACACCCATTAGTGGCTATCTAAATCTATTACCCTTTTATTATGCCACATGTAGATTTTTACATTTAATATTGCTTTTCTCTCCTATCTGTAATCTCTCTCTGCCCCTGCATAATGCTTCAACTCTTCTCTCAAATGAGTTCTCATGATTTTTTTTCTTGTGAAAAATTAATTTCAAGAAGGACTTTGACTCACTAGCCTTAACTACAAAATACTAACTTTGTAGTATCGCTCCTCCCAGCTTATTTGCATTTTAAGTAACTACAACAACTTAAGCTGCAAAAGAAACTGTATGTAGAATGTGAAGAGCTCACAGAGGAGATGATGGATAGATAGATAGATATAGACAGATAGATAGATAGATAGATCCAAATATTTTCCATGACAGCACAATTGCTTATGATTTATTACTCCTACTCCATGGCTTAGTCAATAAATTCCTCTTCCAACTTGACTAAAGGTAAGTAAACTATTATATCTCCAATAAATAATTCCTATACTCTTTCCAAATATCAGTAAAACAAAAGGATATTTCCCTTTAAAATATTCATGGCTCAATAAGTCAATAAAATGAAGCTGAAAATTCCTCATTTTGTACCTCTTTTGCTTTAAGTCTCTGCTGCTGTTATATGAAAAAGTCAAAGGACATTATTAGCACAGTCAAAAAAGAAAGGGCATAAAGAAACATGATTTTACATAAGTGCCAACATTCCTTAGCTTCATTCAAGATAAACAGTAAGGCTTTTCTCACCCTTCTTGAGATTAGTAATCACATAGAATTTATATCTCTTCATCCTGGTGCATATTCTAAAGGTTTTTTTGTTGGTTGGTTCATTGGTTGGTTTCCTGCTATTTTTTTTTTTTTTTTGCAGGTCTCTCTTTCTTTTTGGAAGTGTGTTATGGTATTTAAATCTGTTTCCTAATTACCACTTAGCTTCTTGTTAACACATGCTGCTGGAAATCTAAAGAGAACTAGGAGGTTTCTTAAAGACCTCTCACCGGTTCATTTCAGTTAGAAAAAGTTTGGTTATTTTTCCTAATTTTTTTAACCTGTCCTTAAGAACATTTGGTTCAACTGTAGTATCTATGTTTGAGTAAAAATGAGATCATTAAGATTTTACCATGTCCAAATTCTTGGGAAATCTGACAAAGTCTTCAAGTGAATCCTAAAATTGCCTCTCGGCTTGAGTGTTTCACAGCCTCTCATGAAGATTATTTATGAAGACATCTTAGTACATGGACAATGCATTGATGTCAGGAAACTCTGAAGACAACACATGCACAGTCTGAAACAAGTGGTCACCTGTGGGCTTCTACCATGAAAGTTGTGTTCTTGAACATTTTGCCACTATGCCATGTGACCTTTAACAAACTCCTTAATCTATTGGGCTCCCAGTTTATTTATCTCTGAAAAGAAAAACGGGAGTAGGTAGTGAGAAAAATCACTTTTAACTGACAAATTATTTGTATGTAAAATGAATTTTCTGCCTTAAGCATACACCATTGATTGTTAAATACTGTAAAATGTGATTAACAGGAAAGCAAAGGTGTCTTACACATAAATCTTTTCAAAGTATATGAAGGACCTTTTCTTTCTTTCTTTTTATAAATGGAGTATTTATAAATTATCATTTGGCCTATATACAATATATGATTATATATTATTGGGAAATAAGACCATGTTTGGATGGTGACTACTGAAAATACAACTGTAAAATAAAGTGTTAAAGTTTAAACCTTTCATTCTACAGATGAAACACTGATTCTCTAAGAGGTTAGGTGAATTGGTCAAATCACATGTCTGACAGTACTAGAAACAGGGTTCCCAGACTCTCCATCTAATGTATATCCCATTATACATTACAGCCTCAAACTGGCATTTAATAAATGATAAAAGTCAGTTTTAGAAGTATGTTTTTAATGTTTTTTTTCTGATCAATATAATTTCCTTACTATAGCCAAAAGCCTTAACCATGATGGCATTTGGTTTCAGTTGAATTATATATATATTGATATACTCTTAAAGTGAATATAATGGTGCTTTGATTATAAGACAGAAGCCAATTTTTTCTATTTAATAGATTATAAGTTTATTAGACAAAAGGAATACCCTAATAGTATTAAATACTTTGATAAAAGCTATCCACACACAGATTAATTAAAAGCAGTATTTATTAAAGTAGTACTTTAATTACAAAACAAATTGCCCTCCACAGAGGGATGTTAAATGTTATTTAAACATTATAGCTCTAAAAGCTAGTAATTAAAAATAAATGTATATTGACTGTTGAATCCATATAAATTATTTTTGTATTTATGCAATGCATTTTTATTAATATTGTATTTAATACTTTAATATTGTATTTATATTGAATTTAATATTTAAAAATAAAGTCATTTATATATTTCTTTTATATTTATACAAGATATTGATTTTTATATTTATATAAGTACTGATCATGTATATATATCCATATATAATAAGCTTATTAGTTGATATATTTTTACCTTTAAATGCTTATTTATAGCTATATCTACCTATTTCTATGACTGTAGATGAGGTAATGTTTGGGATTATAGAAACTGTTTAAAAAATTAAGTTAAAAAATTAAGTATAGGCAGGTTTGAGAATAAGAAAAGCCAAAAACTAAGCACTATGAATTTCAATGCCATAACTTTAGAATTCAAAATGCTATGCCTTGGCCTGAGTATTACATACTTCTGTTTGTACTATTAGTAAGGACTTAAATTACAATTTTAGTTTACGTGTGTGTGTGCGCGCACACATACAAATGTGTATGCATGTGTATACGTATTCATCACACAGTAAGAAAATTAATAGTTTAAAACAAAACAAAAAAAACACAGAGGCTTACTTAACCCATTCAAACTAACGCTTTTTACTTTTTACTAAAAGTAAAAAGTACTGCCAAATCATATGTAGGCTTGTTTTGTTTTTACTATTTTTCTCATGTGCATATCATTTATCAGCAAATGAATCTTGTTCACTAAAACACTATGTATGAGAGTTCTATTTAGAAGTATCTTTTTCGTGGTTGTTTGGAGTTTTCTTTTACTTGCAAATAATGTCGCAATAGTGAAATATTTTATATTTCAATCTCCTCCTTAGCAATAATCCAAGCTTCAGAAATTTTATTACATACTTAAAATAACAATAATAGTTATCTTGAGCAATCTACATGTGCAAATGTAAAAAACGTGAAGGACATAGTTGTGTACTAAGAGATGGAAAGCAGTATTACAGGAAGTAGAATTACATATTTTATAAATATAATTTTGGCATGTAGATTTTATTTAGAATCTTAAAAGATAGGTGTTGAGAATAAGCAAACAACAAAAGACAGATAAGCCTTACAGTTTTCATTTCATTTCAGTATGGACCAGGGTGGAAATATCTTCAGTTACGCTAGTATGTGCAAACTGTTTGCGAAATGAAAAGTGAATTTGTAACAATGGCTGATTCATCCAACTACTGCTCTTTAGCTACCAGGGTGGCAACAGCTGTTCTGTGAGTAAAAAGACTTTGAATGGTCCACCTGGAATTAGGACAGCTGGTCCATGAGAGCTGATCTGAATAATGTACTGTGGATACTCGGGTACAGCTACTGACAGAGCAAACAGCACATGGCTGTCCCATCAGCCCAGAGCAAACACCAGTTACATTTTGCAGAAACAGGATGGTATTTACAACTGATCTGAGCCAAAATGAATATCAGATTGAAGGTAGCACCCCAAGAGAAAAGAGCTCTTCCCAAGAGCTACTTGTTGATTATAGTCTAAGCAGTTTTACCATGTTCAAAAAGCCCCCAAATTTGATTTTGCTGCATATAAAAAGGGAGAAGGAAATATATACCTTCCTGCACCTATTTGTGAACCACACTGGAATTTCCTAAAACTAAAAAAAAGAAAAAGAAAAAAATGACCACAGTTCTTCTTAGTTTCCCATTTACACTCTTTGCTGCCAAAGTCAACTTAAGTTAGTCAGGACTATGACTGTAATATTTTCCTTTTAAATTCTAAAATGGCTGACACTTCAATAAAAAAAAAACATGTAAAATATATAATAAACCTCAAATAAGAGAGCTTAACTTAAATCTGATAAGGATGCCAGGGATCATCCAATCACATTCTATTTTCAGCTACGGTAATAGAGATGACCAGAGATTTTCCTCCAAGTCACACAGCTAGTTACTAACAAACCAAACTCAATAGGCCTAATTAGGAAATATGTTTACGGTTTATTATGGGGAGAAAAACATCTATTTGATGTCCTTTGAATATGTCTGCCTGAGTCAGGGGAAACATAGGTGAAACTCTAAAGCAGAGGAGGTCTGATCTCAATGTTTCCTCACCATGGTTGACTTCTTAATTTCTGTCCCAGGATCATTTACTCCTTCCTAACAGACTCTGGAGTCCATGGATTCCTGCCCTGGTTATGTCGGAAATGAGACTATATCTATATCCTCCCATCACAGAGGGTGTACCATTCTGATCCAGTAACTCACACTTTGAAACATCCTCTCATATACACTCTCATCCTTTCCTCAGGAATTTGTCTGTAACTAAGACAGTGGGGATCTCTTTAGTCTGAATAGTGTGAGGGAATTTTCTCAAATCAGTACTAGTAGGTCATAATGGCCCTGCCTCAGGTAACATTGAACTATTGAACACCAACCCTCACCCATGTAATGAACCACTGGCCTGGTATCTCTACTAGAACATTCCATGGCATTTCACTTTTTCAAAACTGAAATGAACATCTCTTTTCCCTACACTGAATCTAACTTTCTTACCTTTCTTGGTTTAGTGGACTTTATCAACAATTTACCTATCTTTGTATCATCTGTTTACTTCTCCTATGTCTTATTCTTCATATTTAAGCATCTAAGGTCTATCCATTCAAATGTCTTAACATCTCAAGAATCCAACCATTTTCTCCGCGTTCATTGGTACTATTTTAGTTGTGGTTAAGGTGCCATATAATTTATCCTTCTAACTGGGATCCTTTGAGGGTAATACACAATACTATTGGTAATTAAACCACAATAATAGGAGTAAATTAGGACTCTCTAGGAAAAATAGGTACATATAACAGACTTAATTATGACATGATTTCTTGCCTAGAGCAACTTTAAGAATTGTCTAACTCATCTCCTGTATCTTAGTCCTTTCTTTCACTCCAATCTAATATTCACAATTTATCTCCCTACTTAAAAGACACTGCAAGGGCCCTCTTGCCTCAGGCTAAAGCAAATCTCAATTTCTTGTGCACTGAAGACGTTTGGCAGCTATTGTCTTTGCCAATTTCTCTAGCCTCACTTTCTCCTCACAAGCCTTCAGTAAAATATATTAGAGCACTTCCTATGAGGGTCCACTCTCTTCCTCACTTCTAGGCATCTGCCCAAACTCTAACAATTTCCTCAATGCTTTCTCTAGCTTCTTCAACTTGACTACATGTTAACCTCATTGGAAATTATCATTTCTCTGATTATGTTTAGTCACTGTTTAAAAACATTTATTAAGAACTTACCACATACCCTATATGAATGATTTATCACTGCATTCTAGTTGTTTATTTACTTCATTTGTATGCCTTCTTTCACAGACTTTTAAACCTGTTTAGAAGAGGACTTCCTCTAATACTCACCCTATCCTTGATGCCTAACACAGGCCAACGGCATGGACTAAGTGAGTGTTCAGGAAAAGGTATACCAGATCAAAGGATGAATAGATTGAAAGGTAATTAAACCCACAGAGTGGCTCTATTAATGAGAATCTCAGGGACTCCATCCATCCATCCAGCAAGATATGTTTTAAAGAATATGGGATTTTAGCATTCCTCAAATTATATATTATACATAGCGCAGCCTATAGATACTCACAGTGAGTCCTAAATTGAAATTGAACCCCAATGTGGTTATCTGAATATTATTTCTCATCTAATACACTCACTCTTCTTATCAATCAGCTGCTATTTCTGGAAGCATTGTTTAAAATCTCATTTCTAATGGCAAAAAGAAACCCACACACATGCCTTCTAATAAACAGTGAATGGTTCCAAACTCAACACACATTTCACATGTTGTTATAAAACTTGAGGATTCTATCTCTAGTAGGACAACCCTCTCATGAAGCATCTACGTATTTCCTAATGCTTTGGAGGTCTAACAAACTCAAACTTCAGCTTTATCCCTGAAGATATAAGTTATTAACTAAGAATAATAGCAAAGACAGACTTGCCGATAAATTGCCATCAGGAAGATGGAAAATGTGGTTTTGGCTTGTAACGACAAACACAAATGCCTAAAAGTACCCTTTTTAAGTGGTACATACCACCCACCTGTATTTCTACACTGTGCTGTAAAACACCCGCAGGGAAGGGTCATTTTAAATTTTTCAAAAAGCATTTTTAGGATAATTATGGCTCAAAAGTATAGAAAATCAAAGTTATAAGTAAATGAAATTGTAAACTAAAGTTACAGTGTATGTGTCTCAAGAAGGGAAGAAGCCGTAGGAAGAGAGCACGTGATGAGGAGAAAGCACCGCCATCCCACTACTCTGCTACCATAGGTAAGTTTTCTTCAGAGTTTAGTGTCCTCATCTGTAAAATGGGAATAATAATATCTGTCCTGCCTGCCTTATGAGTTTTACAGGTTTGTGTTCATGTTAAATATCTCTGAATAAATAATATAATATATAAGAGCACCTGGGTGGCTCAGTTGGTTAAGCATNGGTTTGTGTTCATGTTAAATATCTCTGAATAAATAATATAATATATAAGAGCACCTGGGTGGCTCAGTTGGTTAAGCATCCAACTTTGGCTCAGGTCATGATCTCACGGTTTGTGGGTTTGAGTCCCACATTGGGCTCTGTGCTGACACCTCAGAGCCTGAAGCCTGTTTAGATTCTATGTCTCCCTTTCTCTTTGCCCTCCTCTGTTCTTTCTTTCTCTCTCTCTCCCTCTAAAATAAACATTATTTTTGTTTACTTTTTTAAAAATGTTTTGTTTATTTCTGAGAGAGAGAGAGAGAGAGAGAGAGAGAGAGAGTGTAAACAGGGGAAGATCAGAGAGACAGGGAGACACAGAATCCGAAACAGTTTCCAGGCTCTGAGCTAGCTGTCAGCAAAGAGTCTGACGTGGGGCTCGAACCCACGAACCATGAGATCATGACCTGAGCCGCCAAAGTTGAATGCTTAACTGACTGAGCCACCCAGGGGCCCCAAACATTAATTTTTTTAAAAAAGTAATATTATATNAGTTGAATGCTTAACTGACTGAGCCACCCAGGGGCCCCAAACATTAATTTTTTTTAAAAAGTAATATTATATACGTGTGTGTGTGTGTGTGTGTGTGTGAGAGAGAGAGAGAGAGAGAGAGAGAGAGAGACTCGGTACTTTTTTCTACTAAATTAAAGAAAATGCAGCTAAATTCTGACTTGTCCAAGTATCACTCACACAAAACCCCACTAAATGCTGCAAATCAAATAAGCACATATTTCTTGTATACCAGAATGAAAGTAATCATAAAGTTACATATTTATCTGTGTGATGTTCGAGCCTATTTTTGCAAATTTGGTATCACATATTTCAATTGAAATAACTGTCAAAAATGATTGGTGTTATTTATGTAAATAAAATGATGGGAAATAATTTGCAGATTTCCTTTGAATGTATATTGATTAATATATCATTTAAAGCCATTGTAAAATCTTCCTTTGAAAATTAAAAAATAATGTTTTTCTCAGTGCAGCAGTAAATCAAAACAAGACTCCATAGAACTGTTTCTCTACTTAGTCACAGAAAGGTGCATATTAAATGTCCAATGATAAATTCTGTAACCACTAAAATAAATTAATGGAGTGACTTAACAGTGGAGATTATGATAAACTGAAATAAAATCATCATTACTTCTGTTTTCTTTAGATGATGGGGGTGAGAATGACAACGAAACACAAACATTAGAAATTCACAACTCTGCAGTGTATGTGTTGGCCTTGATTTTCTTGAATCGCTTCTACTGAACACTTGAATGCGTCCAGACAGGCTCCTAATAAGATATGTCTCGGAATTCATGCCGAGGCATTGTCAACAGGCCAAGGAGAAGTCCTCAGTGCTGAATGTGTGCTTAGATTGATTTTTTTCTTCCCTGTGATTGTTGATCTTTTCACGGAAAGCTGAGGCATTAAGAGAGGCACATGGTAATGCAGGAAATGTTTGAACTCTTGTACTCTGGTAGAGAGAGAATTCCTGTGTGTCACCTCTTTAATACATTAAGCATTTTATAGATCTTAAAAGCATACTAAACATCTTTAAGAAAGACATGTCTTGGAAAGAAAGTAGCTAAGTTACAGAAAAGTGCTAAGATTTATAACCTGAAATAATTTGATAAATGACTTGGGAGTTGGGAAAAATAAAAAGATTGGACTTTCCCACATATTACATACCCTGGGCTTTCTCCCAAGGACTACCAAACAAACCAAAAGAAGTACTAGACAGATAAGAAAAGCCCCTGGTGTATTTTCCAGGCCCCTTTGTCCTTTATTACACCAGCACAATTATTATTTATCATTTTGAAAGGAAGATATTAAGTCAACATGCAGTTATGTTTTGACCAAAGAAAATATTAACGGTTGATTTTACAAATAAAAATCATAAAAGAGAGGAATTTTGCCTTTCTTGCCATAAGTCTTAAATGGTAGACACCCCAGGCACTCTTCAGAATCTTTACTGTTTTTATTACTTACATTATCCAGGAGTTTTAGAACTGTTTCTAATTCATCTGTATCATCTTGTAGGATAATAAGCTCCTTAAATATATTAGCCACCAATTGTGTTAGTATCTCGCCTCTCTTCTTTTTCTTAAATTTACTGATTTTGAATATTAAAAAGATACCTAGTAGCTCAGATGTTGCCAAAACAGTTAAGTGAGAAGAAGACATTTTGATCATTCCTAAGACTGATCTCTTAATTGTTACTGAAAAGTAGGTAACAAAAGCTCAGGCGAGAAAAATTGAAAGTAATATTAGCACTCTGACAGAATTAGGATTTTCATCCAGCCCGTTACCATACAAAAGCATATTGGATGTCAATTATGCAGGAGGAGAAGATATTTCCAAGAGAGTTTGACACAAGCCCAGGTTGTAAATTATTTGCTTTGAAATACCTTCATATTCTCCCGCTTGTAAATTCTGGTCAAGAGAAGAGCAAAAACAAGTAGCAAGCTCATCCTAAGCATATGGTCAGGTGAACATTCATAAAATGTTTATCAGCCCACAAATAAAATTTTTAAAAATGCTGGACAATCCTCCTCTAGGAGGGAGGAAAGAAGCACAATAAATAAAGGGTTCTTTGTTATTATATTAAATTTCCGGGGCCAACACCATCCGTCTTGAGTTTCTAAATACCAGAAGCCCCAGAGGAAGCTTTCACTAATATGCTATCGAAGCCAAGAATACATTCATTCCTGGCAGCCATTATGCTTGCATGTTTTCTCACCTTCTCTGCCCAGAATGAATTTACTTTAAAGTGATAAAGCCTAAGCTTTGGGCTCTTCAATTGTATAGCCCCTTCCAAGTCCTGGGAAAGAGCCCATCATTGGTTCACACGGTTCTGGAATTTGGTATATTTTGAAAAAGTAAGATTTTTATTTTTGCATTCTTTTTCTCAAAGAGGCTCCCACTCTTACTCCCAAGGATGTGTCTGGCTCCATGTAACCTTGCTGCTTTACCCTCACTTTACTAAGAATGTTCTCTAAGTTTATTCTTTATCAAACATCTGGCATTCGTGAACAATCAGAAGGCTGCACATTCTTAGAACATCCTTCCCAGTAAAGAATGTTCATTCCATGATTCAACTCAGGCATCAGAACCATGGTTGATATGCTGTAAGGTTCCAGATCATAGCTCTTCAAAATTCATTCAAACCCCCTCCTCTTTTTGAGGTTCATATTAAATGATTATTCAACAGGTCCTGACCTTTGTGATTTTCTAGGCTTTGCCGGCACTTTCCAACACTCAGACTATTCATTGGTAACGTTCCAACTGCTCCGTGATTATCTGACTCACACTTAATACTTTCACCATGAATGCCACTGAACATCTAAGTTTCTGAGCTCCCTCCTTGCTATGACCTCAACCTCAATTTAACCACCACGTGGCTATATCATAACAACAGGTAAAACTCCCATTACAGAATTTTTAAAAATATCTTTCACTGACCATACCCTTGTATTCATTCACTTGGGTTATTCCCTTTTTTGGATTCAATCAGATCTTCTGCCTTTTGTGTGTGTGTGTTTTTACATTAATTGATTGACACATTATTTTACCAGCATGAGCTTTGAAGTAAGTTAGATATTGGTTTGAATCTTGTGCCACCTGTTAGCTCTGTCACAAGCTACTCAATCTCTCTGAGTCCCAGTTTCCTTAGCCTAAAATGGGGAAAAATGCTCCTTCTTTTGTTAGCATTTTTTTACATGTGAATGATTGTAAAGAGAGAGCCTATATAACATTCACTTTATAGTAAGTAAATAATGATACATAATTAGGTAGATGATAGGTTGAAAAAAAAGAAGTTGTATCACGTGGTTAATTGCTTCATTGACCCTCAGTATGACCTTAAGTGCCTTCAGTTTCCATATTATTTTGGTGCAGCTGCCTTCCCAGGTCTCACTTGATATTTCAAACACATTTTTCTTTCCCTTGCTCTTAGTTCTCTTGGTGAGATTGAATGCTCATGTAGCCAAGTAGAATGGTGCCTCTAAAAAGCCAAGTTTTCTACCTTTGGGAATCCTTAGATTTACTGGCTCTTGTTAGTCTGTGTTCACATGCCTCACCACTGCATTTCCTTCAAGGCTTAGCCAAACTATTTTTTATTTTATTTTATTTTTAATGTTTATTTTTGAGAGAGAGAGAGAGAGCCAGTAGGGGAAGGGCAGAGAGAGAGGGAGACACAGAATTCAAAGCAGGCTTCAGGCTCCAAGCTCTCAGCACAGAGCCTGACACAGGGCTTGAACCCAGGAACTGTGAGATCATGACCTGAGCTGAAGTCGAAAGCTTAACCAACTGAGCCACCCAGCTGTCCCTAGCCTGTCTTTTTAAGCTCCCTAACCTGTCTTTGTTCTCCTCCCTCTCTGACAACCTTGCTCTCCATAAAATAGAGAGAATAGAATCTAAATGACTCTATGTTGAGTGTCAGTTTAGTCTAAAAACTGGAGTGAAGTGGAAGACTTGTTACTATTTGTTATTACAACCCGTCTGTGTCTTTCTTTTTTTAAAATAATGTTTATTTATTTTTGAGAGGGAGAGAGAGTGAGAGAGAGAGAATGATCAGGCGAGGGACAGAGATGGGGAGACACAGAATCTGAAGCAGGCTTCGGGCTCTGAGCTGGCTGTCAGCACAGAGCCAGACACAAGGCTCAAACTCACAAACTGTGAGATCATGACCTGAGCTGAAGTCGGACGCTTAACTGAGTCACCCACATGCCCCAGTCTGAATATCTCTTGGGAGACAACTAACTAACTTTCTAAAGAATTATCAAAAAATGTTGGTGAAATGTTTCTACTAGAAGGTAAGGCCTCAGATAAAAGAGGAAAAATTATACTACACAACACAGAAAATGTTGTAGATTCAGATTAATCTGAGAGAAAACAGAGCTGAAAAGGCAAAGAGGAGAGAAAAGGGTAAGATAGCACTAGATTTTTCTCTAGATGTGGCCTTTCAGTCTTAACCTCCTTTTCTGTCTTCAGTCAAATTGACAAACATCACAAGTTCTTGGTGAGAATTACTTTCTGGGAAAAAGAAAAGAAGGGACTAAGTGAGAGGACTTGCTCCTACTGAAGGGACCCATTTTCTCTCTGAACTTGCATTCTGGCTCCTTTCTTTCCTTCACACAGAAGAATTGTTCAAAGAAATTCCCACTTCCTGACTTTACTCTTCAGTCAGTTGTATTCTACTCTCTGCTAGTGCTATATTCTACTGAAACTCTTCTTAAAAAGAGTAACAATATATCATTAATCCAGAATCATAATGGGTTCCAAATCAAGACAATTTCACTTGAGCTCTAGACACATATTTCTGAGTTATCTAAAAGCAGTATCTACTTATATTCCAAAATATTAATTATATTTCCTTATAGAAATTATTAATATAATTTATTAATTTTATTTCCTTATAGAACAGAAGACCCTCTGTTCTACTACACTAATAAAAATTAACAATCTCTCAATATTCTAATTAGAAAACATGCTGCCACTTTGATTTCTGTATCTCATTCTGTAATATCCAATTGGTATCCAAATTCTGCTGATTCTATCTCAAAACTATCATTCATACCAACTAAGAAAACAAAACAAAAACCAAACCAAACCAAAACCCATCACATGCATGAAACATTACATACTATCTCCTTTGCCATAACAGATAATCAGTGTTGATTTTAGTTTGCATTTCAAAAAGCTGCCAGAATTTTCTCACTAGAAGCAAATCTGACCTTATCGACTTTCCCTTCTTAAAAACAGCAGTGTGTTCAAATGACCCTTTATGCCCTCTCTGTCCCTATTGTAACACTTTGCTCATTGCATTTTATTGGTTCATTAGTTACTTGTAAATTTCTTGAGGGCAGGGCTGGATGTGGCCATAGTAGATAATTATGAGGTTAGACACACAGTAGATAACTCACTAAGTGTTTGGTCAGTGAATACATGATTGAATGAATAGCTGCTCTTTTTTACTTACCTGAAATAATCTGTTATTTGACAGATATGAGTGAAAATCTCTGAATTAGTGGATAAGACTATTCAGATAACCCCTTAAAGATCAAAATTAGCCTTTATAAGGAATTTAATATAAAACATTTCAAGAAAAGTCAAAATTCTTTATTGATGTACTCAACTCATCTCTAAAATACTGAATACTGAACTTCTAGCAATAATAAAACAGAAAGAAATATCAAAAGCAGAGTGAGAAGAAATGTATCATTGTGGTGAAGAACATAGTCACTACAGATGCTACAACCAGGTCCCCTGGTTCTATAACTTGACAGCCATGCCTTAGTTTCCGCACATACAAAATAGGCAATAATAGTAGTAAATACCTCATAGAGTTTTCATGAGATTCGATAAACTAATATATATTAGACACTTAATAGGATACCTACCACATAATAGTATCATCTTTTATTATTTTTTGAATCATCTCATACTCCTATAAATATATGCGGTTACTAGGAATAAAAGAATGAATTTACTAATTTCAACCTAGAATATCCAATAGCCTGGTCTCTCTACCACAGGCTCTACTGCAGTACCTGGCTCCAACTAAAAGGAGACTATCCCAGACTCCAAATGAATCTGAATTATGTATATTTTACATCTTCAATATGCTAAGGATTGTAAACATTCTTATTTTCTTCCAGGGACGAAAAGCACTTAACTATGGATGTTACTAACCAATGAGTATGATTACTGTTGGAAAAAGCAAACCAAATTAGTTGTGAATTAAACTTTCAATTTCTTTCCCTCTCTGATTTGCATTACTTCTGTCATCACAATGTGAAAAATCATTTTGCAATAAGAAATACAGCCATAGCATTTGGAATTTTTCCCACGGTGGTCTACCCATCTCTCAATTCAGCTTTTGCTCAAGTGTAATGAGAGGCTAGTCCACAGCCCTTCATTTACAGTGTCTGTGAAAACTACAGAGCACAAATTAGCCTCTCTTTATAACACTCTGGTATGTCAGAATTCTGAACTGTAAAAGGGAACTTTTCATTCAGGCAGGTGAGCGAGGAAAGGGGCTGAAACACAAGATGCTTGTGATTAGGCTACATTCGACTGTAGAAAGTGCACAAAGGGAAGCTGATGAGCTAGCCCACCCCCCACTATCCACAACCATCTTCTCCATTCCGTTTCCCGGAGTAATCAAAGGATATTCTGAACCTCTCAAAATGCCATCAATCCTTATTGAGAGTGAAACAGAACATCTCTTTCTCAAGCCTTTGCAGGAGTAATCACCATAACAGGCTGTCCTGAACAGGGAGCTCTGGCAGACAAAGATGGGTTTGTAAAAATAAATAAATAAATATAGATATACATAAATTAAATAACCTCCACAAAATATGAATAGAAAGTTGATGATAATCTCCCAATTCTATTGTATGAAGGGTAAGGAAACTCACAATTGTGCTCCCCAGGTCTAGTACAGTAAAGAATAGGCTTCTTGATGAGATGTTTCCAGTAATGTACATTAGAGCTAGGAATCTTGTGGCAATAATACTAAAAAATAACTGCCTAAATGATTTAGATAAAACATTCATTAACATTCCAAATCTAAGTATCATCTCCAGCTGCCCCTCCCTCCTCTTTGTTTCCTTTCCTTGCTCTGATTTTCTTCTTTAGTACATTTGAACAAAGAAGGGAAAAAGCTTTTTCTGATTGTTCAGAAAGGTTTCGTATGCCAGCTGACAATTGCTTAAGTATAAAATGATTTTATAAAGAACACTGAAATGTTCTTTAACACCAGATTCTTCTGAAACAAACAGCGTTACTGTGGTCCGTGGTGCCTCAGTGTTGTAGCAAACTGGCTATATGCAGCTCCTGTACTGATAAAAAGCTACAGACAGCAATGACTACAAGATCTCTGAGATGAATCATTATGTGATAGGTCACTCAGTTTGGAGTCTGAAGACCTGACATTGGTTTTGTTCTTGAATAACCAAGCTCTTAACTAATTTCCTAAGTCATTTACAGGTCAGGACTTTTGTTTACTCTGAATTGAGGGTTCTGGTGCGAAAATAAAGTGCTACATATGTCAAATTTGTAAACTTCAAAGCATTCTTCGGCTATCACTTATTTTTGAGAATGTTTCAAAAATGAAAGGGGCGCCTGGGTGGCTTAGTCGGCTGAGCATCGTCCGACTTCGGCTCAGGTCATGACCTCAAGGTTTGTGAGTTCGAGCCCCACATCCAGCTCTGTGCTGACAGCTCACAGCCTGGAGCCTGCTTCAGATTCTGTGTCTCCCTCTCTCTGTGCCTTCCCCGCTCGCTCTCTCTTTCTCAAAAATAAATAAACATTAAAAATTAAAAAAAAATGAGTGAAAGAGACTCTCTGATTTTATAATTATATTTTTTTGTAGTGGACTTTAAATCTCCAAATGATTCAAGGAGAGGTCAGGGTACTTTTTGAAATATTACCTATAAGCTGGAGTAAAAATGTTTTTGTAAGGATGGTACCAAATATTTTTTTAAATAACAGTAACTAGACATTTGTACCAATTTTTTATATGAACTTCATTTGAATAATTAGGCTTTTTAAATAATTTGTTTAATTATTATTTATTGGAGATGATCTATCGATTTATCATGTTCTTTCCCCTAATGAGAGGTGAAAGTTAAAAGCAGAGAGTGTAGACCAAACATATATGGGTGCAAATCTCACTTTTACCATTAAGCTGGAAATCTCAACAAAAAGACTTTTCATCACTATCTCCAGTCTTTATCTTCATAAAATGAAAACAGTGATGTTCTTTATCTACTCTTGTTGTGAAGATTAAGGGTATAAGGGAAAAAGCTCAGAGCAGAAACTGACACATAAATATGGGATCAATAAATGGCGATTATATTTAGGTTTGTGTGTTAAATTTTTGAAACATTTGTGAAACTTGTAAGGATCATTTTATTTTCAAGCCTCTGATAGTTACTAAATCCCAAAACAGTCATTGTCCCTGCTTTTTGTTTTTGTGGGTTTCTTTGTTTTTTGTTTTTGTTTGGTTGGTTTTTGTCCTGGCACTATCACTTCTATTTGATCCTCCTAAACTATTAACTCTTGATTACAGGGAGTCTCACCGAAGAATAAACAGAAGAGGCAAAACAGCAGCAGGGTCTTTGGCTTCTCATTGCACACCCAGCAGGAGCCTTTAAACCAGTTTGATGCTAAATCTCATTAGACTTGAAGTCAAAATCAAGATTTCCATGGTTTGACCAGTAAAAAAACAGACAGAGCCAACAGAGGATTGAATGTTAGACATGAAAAATCACAACATGGCTTCCCACTTCTCCCTTAAAGCAAAGAATGCTGAGCTATAGGTTTTCACTTTTCCAGCATTCATTTATGCATCTATAAAATGAGAGGATTTGTGCTAGAAGGCCTTTAAGATCCCTTCCAGCTCTGACACTTCATGAATTTCATCTCATATTACAACGGGGCATGTCAGTGATGCAAATTACTATATTTTTAAAATCTTATTTACTTGGGTCAAGGCAAACCACACTGGTTATATATCTGTTTTACTGGTTATATTTCAACTAGGGAAAACCTAGTGGAAACAAACACCCAGGAAAGGATATACATGCTAGCAGAAAGGAAGGAAAAAGCACTGGTAAATGATAGGGAAAAAGATTATATTGTTAATGTGGTCAGGAAAGTTCATGTCTGTGTAGAAGTGGGAGCATAAGACTTTAATGTAAGAGAAATAATATATTGCTATGTATGTATGTGTGTGTATAATTTCTAAATATAAGGTTTAATGAAGAATCTAAAGCTGGTACTATAGAAGGTTTCTTATTATGTTTAACAGGATATCATGATCCAAATTTAGTGAAAATACATAGGAAGTTAGCGAGAAATAAAAGAATGATAGCAGTGGGAAAAAGAAAAAGAAAAGCTTACAAAAAGTAGTCTATGGAAAATAATATATCCATGTTTTAAGAAAATCACTGGTAGAGAAAACATAGCACAAAAAGTTCATTTGATATTTTTCTGCATAAATACTATCATTTGAGAGTGTGAAGGATATTCTCAAATTAGTGGTAAATCAGAGATATCAGAACCAATTTAAAATCCCTGTCATTTCTAGGAACTTGGGAGAATAGGCAAATGCAATTTGAAACTATGTTCTCATTTAGAAATAAAGAGACAGGAGCACCTGGGTAGCTCTGTTGGTTAAGCATCCACCTCTTGATTTTGACTCAGGTCATGATCTCACAGTTCATGAGTTTGAGTTGCATCGGGCTTCATGCTAACAGTGCAGAACCTGCTTAGAAATTCTCTCTCTCTTCCTATCTCTCTGTCCCTCACTCCTATCTCTCTCTTTCTCCCTCTCAAAATAAATAAATAAACTTAAAAATAATGTTAAATATATAATTGAAAAAAGAGACAAATCTATAATGCATAAGGAAATATACATCTTTGTTAAATTAACTACCTACCCACACCTCCAAACTAGAATAGAAAGCATCAAATTAATCTATATTTTGAAAGAGATCAACAGTGTGGGATAATGCTTAGAGCTCTGGGCAATTTTGTGTATGTGAGCCGGAGAATAGTAAAGAATAAATTCCAGAGATTGGTCAACTGGAATGACCATGAAATTTTCTAAGATAAATGTTCCAAAATCCTTCAGCTATTGGTGACAATAGGATTATATATCATATAAAGAGAGATCTAATATATATATCATTCAAATTTATCCTATTGTAAAAATGATAGGTTTGTTCTAAACCGATGAGGTTAAAAAAATGGGAAGAATTAGTGCTGATAAATGGTCAGGTACTCAAAATATTCAGTAATACTGTCTTCCATTTGGTACAATGTAAACACTATATTTAGAAATTGAGCTCATTTCCAAAAAATATAATAATAATGTAAATGTCAGCTAAGGTGATATTGTAGTAATTTCTGTGAAGTGCTGAGGGCCTCAATTACATTTATGACAAAAGAAACAGAAGAGAGAAATTTAAGAGCTGTTTTCAAGGAAGGCCAAAAAAGATTTTGCTTTGAATTGGATGATTTTTTTTTCCTTAAAGAATTACTTGTCCAACTAAATATGAAGAGAAATTACTTAGCTATTAATGTAAATGCACATTATAAAATTACCATTATAGCAGCCTACAATGGAACTAAGTCTGTATTTCTGTCTCAAGTAAATTTTAAATTAAAATTATTAACTGTTTTGACTTTGGATTACAGGTTATTTTTAATCCGCTTGAACTGAATGATCTTAATGAGAAGCAAGAGATTTCAAAATCATGTTTCCAGCCTTCATAAAAATAAAAAACAGAAACCTTGGTAGGAAGCCGACCCAATCTCCTCTGATAGCATAAAAGTTCTCAAGCATGTAAAAATATGGAAATATTACAAAAACTAGGATTTTTAAAGTACACTTAAAAAGACATCTTGCCTTTGTTCACATAGGTTTTGTTTGGTTGGTTGGTTGGTTTTACTGTTTAGCCTTCCTTCTGACCCATTTCAGACCTGCACCACTGAAACTCTTATTTCTGTTCCAAGCTACACTCTCATCCTCTAATAATGCTACAGCTAGAATAACGTTCCTAGGCTAATTTGGTTTCCTTTGCCTTTTTCCCAAAATATCTGGCACATTGCTTGCAGAATGTTATCTCCCAACTAAAATACAAACTCTTTTTAGGCAAATCTTTGATTTGCAACTCTGTATCCTCATTGTCTAACACAGTGCCTAGTCCATGATAAATATTCAACATATTAATTCATTTATTCTTCTATCCTAATTAATAACTTGAACAATTTAAAAATTACTCCTTAGATGGGGAAAACTTTGGGACAAAAAATACTTTGTAATATAGTGTGTCATAGTAAGAAAACTCCTTCTTTTGGCTTAATAGAGTAAAAAAAGAAAGAAAGAAAAGAAAAGGGAAGAAAAAAGGAAAGGAAAAGAAAAAGAAAAAGAAATCCCAGTCACATCAAGGATACCATGTGAGAATCCTTGACATATTTTGGAAGAAATGTAAAACCAATATCCTGAGACTACAATCATTTATCATCAAGTAGCAGCTGTTGTTAGAATTGATATTGATCCTTGGTAAATTGCAACCAGAGTAACCTTGTTATATCATCACAAAATTCTCCCAGTACATCATTTAGCTATGAGATCCTTCCTTAACTTGTGTTCTTAAGTTTTTCTCATCTATATTCAACCACATAAGGACCCAAGTATGTATAGAGGCAACACAAAATGCTTTTGGCCATTTTCCAATTAAATATTTGCTTGAAGATAATACATAAATTCATAAAATATAATAATTAGTTCAAAAAGTCACTTGATAATAAAGTAATTTTAAAATTCTAAGGAACTTAATAGGTGATCTAGTTTAATCTTCTCATCGTTAATGTGAAGAAACTGAATTTGGTTAAGTGATATGACTAAGGCTGTAAAGCCAGAGTTTGTTCTAGAATGTGGCATTCCTTTTATAAAAAATTTAAAAAGTTATTTTATTTTATACAATTACCATTAAGAGAATGAAAAGTGCTAATTTCATATATAGTAAGTTTAACAGGAACTTGAAATGAGGAAATTTCCCCCACACCACTGTTATTTTAGGTATGGCCTCCATGTGGGATTGTTGAAAGCTGGACACAACAATTTGCTCCTTATCTGAACTCTTCACAGCTTAATTTTCTTAAGTTTTAAAATGGGAATAATATTAGTGCCTACATCATAGGGTTTTGTGAAATAAAAGTGAAACAGTAAACTTAAAACACTTAGCATAATACCTTGGTCATAGTAAGCACTCAATAAGTTTTAGCTGACATCACTATTACTATTTTTATGATTTTATAAAATAGGTAATCATAGCTTTGATCTGTTGAACAGTAAAAACAAATGTAATTGGAACTCTTATATTTTCAAATGTCATTATTGAAAATGACATCATTGTATCACTGTCCCTGCATCATCATTTTGCTTGAATTTCTTCTAGTTTATATACATCATTAGGAAGCATATTTGGCATAATATCATAAATCCTACAGGGGAAAACACAGTGTTTTGTATTTTTCTTAATTTGAGAGACACAGAGAGAGAA
This sequence comes from Crocuta crocuta, assembly GCF_008692635.1. Lineage (NCBI taxonomy): Eukaryota > Metazoa > Chordata > Mammalia > Carnivora > Hyaenidae > Crocuta > Crocuta crocuta. The sequence goes on along the minus strand of NW_027527591.1, from coordinate 2,009,094 downwards.
CATGAGTGGGGGAAAGGAGAAAAGGGGTGAGGGGAGGGAGAATCCTGAGCAGGCTCCATGCTCAGTGTAGAGCCCGTTGTGGGCCTTGATCCCATGACCCAGGGATCATGAACTGAGCTAAAATCAAGAGTTGAACTGTCTACTGACTGAGCCACTCAGGTGTCCTCTATTTTTTCTAGGTGATGAATTAGTGAAACTCTTCATGAGAATTATAATGTGTGTGATAGCCTTACTAGGATATCTTTATCAAAGTTATAAAATTTAATCTGAGGGAAAAGTGATGGTAGCACAAAATAAAGTATGTAAAGTCCCATTTTATGAGCAGATATGAAGCCTACAATTATTTAGAAACTGATCATATTTTTGAGATACTAAGCTCCTTTATTTTTCTTCATCCTTTATATCTTCTGCTTACATTTTATTCATTTTTCAACCTATTTATACAACCTATTCTGGGAGATAGAGGGAAAAAAGAGGACGAAAAAATCAGATCTGTTAATGTAGTTATTTCTTAGCAGATCTGAAAGAAGAGGAAAAAAAAAGCTTCAATTATCCTGAGAGATCCACCATGGGTCACCTTCTCCACCAGTGTGCAGCAAGTACAATTCCTTTGTCTTCCCCTGGCCTGGATAATTGAGAGTTAGCTGATATGTTTTTAAAGAGGTAGAACATTACATCTTTAAAACTATTCATCACGAATGAGTGGATGATCTGAAATCTTCTCTATAAAAATACACTGAAGATTTTAAATTAAATTTTATAATATCATTAAAGCTAAAATATCTTTAGTCACATCAAATTATTGGCTATTTTTATTCATTGTTCCTGCATTTGGTATACAATTCATATGCCAGAGAAATATAAACCTAGGTAACTCAAAAGAAAAATACAGAGTTTTTACCCACATGAACAGAGAAATATCTGCCCAGATATTCAAAAACTACAAGGATTTAATTCAAAATACCAGGCATTATGTATTTAAATAAATATATCAAGAGAGAAAGAAGGCAGCCATTGAGCCTAAAACCTATGGAAAGACTGAATACACAAATGTACAATGGCTATATTATACATAAACACTGAAGTCTAATCCCCAACTTAATAGCAACTTGCCTGGGAAACCATATCTATAATAAACAGGCCAGGAAGCCAGTCCTGCTATGTAAGGTTTTCAGGAAGCCAGATTGTTACCTCTAGCAGTAATCTAGCAAGCTAAATAATAACGTATGTAACAACTGAACCAAGTCAGGCCTTGAGTAACTAAAAGCTTCTCTAACTTTTGTCACCACTTTCAATTTAGGACAAACCAGAGAAAGATAAATATGTACCTATAACTAATTACATAGGATGCCCTGCTTCTAATTACCTACCCGCTTCCAGTTTCCCCATGACGATAGCCTCTCACCAAGGCATACTTGAAGCCTTCCCTTTCCTCCTCTATAAAGCTTTCCCACTCTTTTGTGTGCCTTTGAGTCTCTGCCAAAATGCAGGTGGCAGTGGTAAAGTCCCTTGCTACAACACACTCTGAATAAGGAGCCTTCACTTTTTTCATTTGTTTGGTCTTCATTCATTTCCACGCTATTGAGCATCCCCACACATCTATCAATGGGGAACAAACTTAGGTATCCTAGAAAGATAACCTTCATGATATTCTGAGCAGATATTTTTAAGTTTATTTATTTTAGGGAAAGAGAGAGAGAATCCCAAGTAGGTTCTTGGGAACTGTCAGCACAGGGCTTGATGCAGGGCTCAATTCCACAAAATCATGAAATTATGACCTGAGTTGAAACAAAGAGTCAGATGCTTAACCGACTGAACAAGCCATCCAAGCATTTCTGAACAGATTTTTAAATCTTCATTTTACAAATGTACAGAACTGAAGTTTGTAGATGTTAGATAGCTTCTCCTGTTCTTCTATTTTCATCATGCTAGAGAAAGCATTTTTGGTATATTATTATGATAAAAGTATTTGAGATAGTATTAAAAAGGCACCAAGAATAACAATAATAATAACAACAACAGGTCTAAATTTGTTGGGTGTTTTTTAGCAATACTTGAATTTGTATCTATCAGCTTGCTGGATAAATGTCAGCTCTGTATTTTTAATAGATTCATTGTCTTAAAGTCAGAACATGTATCAAACTACATATAGAATTTGAAATAAAAGCACCATAGAAGAAATGACATCTATTTCTTATTTCCTTTAAAAAACACATCAGCAGAAGTATTCAGTCGAGTAGTGACTGAATCAAAAGGGTTTCATAGATAGTATGTAGAAAAACTTGCTATTTTGATATTGACCAGGAAATAAGTAAAAATGAAATTTGAGTGATGCTAAAAAGAGAATAAGCATTTATTTCCCTGGCACTTTTTAGAAGGTAATTGTTTAACAATCACATAAGTTAACTACCACTGTATTTATTTACAAAAGAAGAAACAAGTTGTAAAGGTACTAAGAACATTACATAAAACTTATCAGCTAGTGAGCAAAAGAGTCTATATTTAAAAACCAAATTACTTTTTGGTTTCAAAGTTTAGCAAATATGCTCAAGGAACACTTGATTAAAATTCACTTTAAGATATTCCCTTACCATGTAAGTTGACCACAGAATGTAAAATTGAAGTAATTTATTTTCTAACTATAAAATAATATAACTTAGCTTTATAGGAAGAAGTAGGGAAAATAGCATTTGCACAAATTAGAAATTGCCATGGAATTTACATAAAACCAGATATTATTTTAAATAGGAAAACACAGATGATTAATAAGGCTTTTAAATGCTTGAAAATAAAATGGTATTTAAGCGCAATTCCCTTAACAAACCTGAAAAACTAAAAAGAATCCTACAGATAACATTATTTAAATAATAATGTGGAATAGGAAATGATGACTGAAGGCCAAATAATTCCTCATGTGGCTTCTACTTTGTCTCACTAATTTCATTTAGTTAATTCAAACCTTTATTAAGAATTCCTTGCATCAAGCATAAATTAAAATGAGCAGAAAGTTGAAATCTGAGAAGCCTTATGAAAAGAAAAAGATTCAAGCTCTTGGCCCTATAGCATTTCATGTTAAGGACGGAAAACTCTTTTCTGAAATGTCTCTATTTTAAGAAAAGTAATAAATTTTGCCATATAAAATTATAAATACCAAAGTTATAATTTGGTCACATTGCTAAATATATAGAGGGGGGAAAGTTGCTTTCTTTATACACCTTAAGGACTTTGCTCCTTCCCATAAACAAGACTGATGTTCAATGACTAATGATTTAATTTGTAAACCTTTTAGTTGTTTCTCCCCATTGGGATGCAATGACATATTTTTCATAAAAAAGAAAAATTGAGGTATTTATTTGCCTTTTTCTACATCAGCCTTTTTAAATGGGGCAAATGAGCAAAAGGTATGGGGCAGTTTGGAGGATGCATTTCATCATCACCCAGGGAATTTCTCAAACTGCATGTATCGCAAACTTTGAGGTTGAGGTCAAGAAAAGCAACCATATCATGAAAATCACATATCCCAGTAACTTTGAAGCAACAGTATGCGTAGTGGAGGTGAACTGCCTACATTAGAATCCTACTCTTCCCCTGGCTAACTGTAGGACACCAGTCAAATCACTTAACTGTGACAAGTTTCTTCATTTGTAAGATGGAGATAATGATAATAGAACCTAATGATATTGTTGTAAGGATTAAGAGTCTTAATATACATGTGTTGACACAGAGTAAACACCAGGTGAGTGTTATGTTATTATTGCTGTGGATCTGAAATAAAGCAAACAACTTCATTTTGGGAAATGAACAGCAAGTTGAAAGGTTTCTTATGTTCATGGTCAAGACAAATAGGATGCTGTTTGTTCCACTAGCTATGATAATGCTCTTGAGTGAAGGAGGCTGGACACTTCTTGAAGCCAGGGATTATGTCAAAATTCCTTGAATCTCAAGTGTCTAATCATGCCTTACATACAGAAGTACTCAACACATGTTGAGTGAATATCCAATATTTTTAAAAAAGTAAACAAATGGATGAACACATGGGTTGACAATTTTCAGAAAAAAGAATGACAGTCATATAGAGTGTGCTTAATATTTAAAATTAAATGCAAATTCTTTTCAGAAGCTTTGTTCAAAACCTAAATCTACATCTTAGAAATGATTCAGTAGTCCTCCAAAAATGATTGATATAGTTCAAAGTATTGCAGTTTTCTATTTCTACTTCAAAGTGACAGAAAATATTTAAGGTCTCTTGAGTGAAAGAGATTGTACTTGTATCACCTCTTGACTAATAAGTCCTACCATCTTTTTTAAAGAGCCTATCTCGTTAAGATTTTTCATTTATATAAACACAGAGGTTTTTTTTTTTATTAGCTTGAATTGGTTGTCAATTTTTAAGATGAAGATTTAACTAACATAAGACAAAGACAGCATTCCTCTTTTTGAAATCTTAAAGATACTTCAGAGTATATATTGTATTACCCATGCTTCTGTTTCAAAATTAACTATATATGGCATATCTTTCCCTGGTATAGTATGTTTTTAATCTAGGAATCATACTGAATTGAGCTGTATAATTATTTTGTAATTCTAGTGCTTATAATATATTTGTACTATCCATTTCTCAGAAATCATATGGGCGATGCTATATAATCATTTCTTACCCTATTGGAGTCAATTCTTGCTCTGGAAGTATAGATGGGAGGTGGGATGTTGAAAGCCTGAGGGACCAGGTATTCCTCAGCATCCATCATATCTTCCAGGTCCTCTTCATCCAAGAGATTCTGAAAGAACTTGCTGTCATTTGGACTAGGAAGCTTCATGCGATCGTCACCCTAAAAGTTTGCCCACCAGACAAACAAACAAACAAAAAAGATTCTTCTTTTCATCTTAAATATTATGGACTTGGCAGCAAATTTATGTAATATCAAAACAAGTGGTTGAAAACTCATGCACTCGTTTAAAATAATAATTCTTTAACACATTTACCAGTCACGAAGGAGCTTGTAACATACTGAGATACAACATGGTAAGGTAAATACATTTAATATATTTAATAGAATGTGATGAATGCCACTAGAGATGATGAAAGCAGTATGCTATGGCTCTTTTGAGGGAGTCATATTCTATTTCAGACCTGAGAATAACGGTAGGTATCATTGCCAAGATGTTTGAGCTGTGACTTTAAGAGTAAATGATAAAGGACAATTGACTTCTAAATCTTTACTGTATTTTATTGGGTTGGTTTGATAGGGTAGAGTTATCAGAACACATGGGCTCCATGATTTGTTCTATAGAATGACACTGTTAAAGTGATAGCTTTCAAAATCACAGCACAAGTGGCAAATAATATAAACGAGTGTGGGAGAGACACCAAAACCCTACTCTTTTTTGCCTCCTATATTTCTTAAATATGATTTTTTTATTTTTAAAAATTATGTGACATTTTGTAAACAAGTTGTTTATGCAAGTTAATTCGGGGGAAAAAATAACTGGAAGCTACTAGCTTCTAAAACCTGGCTTTTATCTTCATGTCAGACTATTGATAGGAAGATAAATGCTACCTTGTTTTGTTGAGGAAAATTAATTCAGTGTAACCCAAGGTCCACTTGTTTATGATTTAGGTAAAAATAATCATAGAGAAATATAATACTTAAACTATCCAATCCAGGTTTTCTAGTGTTTAATATAAAATGTTCTTTTGGACTGTTATTTGATTCATAAGTACATCAATTCACTGGAATCTGAATTATTGCTTGGATACTGTATGTCTCCCATAACAAAACAAAATATATTTATAAATATTTTTTAGGAAATTAAATGCAATATATTGACACTTTTAATTCACTGTCTTCAACCATGAACAAGATTAAAACAAAAATCAATCTTCCTTTTATTCTGAAAAGGGAAGATTATAGTAATGGACATGACTTACCACATAATGTTAATAAAAAGCAGAGTGCTAAATGGCTTGTCTGAGGATAAGGACTTTTTATGTATATGGATAATCATAATTATCTGGCTGTTCAATAGCAGAGGCACTTGAATACTAAGAGAAGATTCCTAGAAGGGGTTCTGACATCAAGTAAAAAGCTCTTTTCCATAAGTCATTTCACATGATATTCTGCTTAGTTAATCGACTTATGAATGGTGATTGACACAGCTCCAACGTCCAGATATATACCAACCTGAATAACTAGGTATCTTTGAGGGTCTCGAGCCATCCTCGAAAATTCAGCAGCCAGTTCTTTAAATTTAGGTCTACTGTCTGCATCAATCATCCAGCCTAGAAATTCACACATAATAAAAGAGTCACTGTATCCATAATTAGGAAGAAATAGAATGTAAATTTTATGAAAAGATAGGCTGTTTGAAAAACACTATTTTAGTAATAATGATCTAAAAAACAAAGAAAGCTAAAGAAAGAAATAATCCAACAGGCAAGGTTCTATCTCAAGCAGTTTGTTAATATTCATAAGTAAACATAATATAATATAGAATAATGATTCTGTTGATCTAATTTAAAATTAATTTTTCTTCTTAGAAAACATAACCTGGGTAACTATAGGAACTTACAGAGTCTCCTATCTTTTTTCTTAAGTATGGAGAGAATGTTTTCTTTCTTTTCTTTTCTTTTCTTTTTAACTTTTCTTGGATGGCTATAGAGTAGGTGATTGGGATATAGTTTATTATTTTGTACAAATTTTAGTTACAGTGCACACCACCAACACAGAGGGGGTGGGGAAAGGAATAGAAAGCAACTTTCTCATGCTATTTTTTTCCTGGTGGGAAAAAACCAACGCAAAGTAATGTTTGTTCAGCACTAGCCATTAGCTTATCTAAGTACTAACCTTTGTAGCATAAAAATACTATCAGCAATTTTCAAGGTATGTATTATTATTTAGCTGGGAATCTAGATAAAGTGGGTCTTATCTCCCCAGGCTCCTTTTAGCTGATGAGATCACAAGAATAAAAGCACCAAGCTTTCCTTGATTTTCTTGCCAAATGACCCTTTTGTAAGGTATTAAAACTCATAAAAGCCAGGTAAAACTCCCTGTTAGGCAAAATCTGTTCCTGATTTTTCATTGTTTCATCACAGTATCAAAATGAAATATCTAAGTCATTTCTTATGCTGGTTATGAGATCAAATTATATAATGTATGCATGTTTTTAAGGTTTTTTCCAAATATGATTGCTGAAGATATTTGACCCAATAAAGCTATAAAGTGTCCTTTTTTTCTCTGAGTTTAATTTTTATTCTTGTTCTGGGAAGTCTTTGGGTGTCATTTCATGTATCATTAATATCACCTGATATTTTTCTCTCCTAACAAAACTGTGCTATATGCATTCATTTGTACATACACAGAAAAATGCTGTTGATGCCAAGATGCTAATGAGAAAATAGATGTTTCTGGAATTATTAGAACCGAAAAAGGTTAACTTCACCAGGAGGTATCCGTTTCTTTTTAACTAAATATTGAGTAAATAGAACTACGCTTAGAGAAAAGGGCATTCTGACCTGAACTGGAAAGCACATTTTTTATTTCTTCCCTCACTGTCAGAATGTATCACACATGTCATGAATATAAATCTGAGTAGACCTGGGCCCAAAGTCTCTTATTAATAAGATGCTTATTCACCTTCACCAGTTTGTTTCTTTGCTAACCCTGTGTAAATCAAAAGGGGAAAACCCCAGATTACACAAGAAAGATTGCTGAATGTTAATCTCACTTAAATTAACTAGGAAACTCCAGAGACTTCCTTAATTCTATTTAAATTAAGAGCAAGGCTGCCAAAACACATTTATAATACATATGTGTCTGGGGCATAGAAAGGAGAAAAAAGTTAGAGCATTTGATGTAAACAAATGATCAAATTGAAAAGAAAGTAAACATTCATAATCTTTTTATTTCACTATAGGCTCATGTCTTCCTACTTTCCATTCTGCCCTGCTAATTTCCTGCTGACTAAAACTGGTAAACCTAGTTCCTTTTAATTCATTTTTTAAACTATCAGTTTCAAGCTGTCTTTCTTTATATCCAGATCATTTGTTTAGACTGCTATTTTCCTATAAAGATTACTAACATTATTGTGCCTAATTACATCTCTTTATGAAAGACAATGTGATTGTCATGGAAATGATAAGAATCAAAGTGAAATGAATAAGAGTGGGAGTCATATAATTTTGACTTTGTAACGTGGAAGTATGATATTGCTTCCTGTTCACTTTTATATTTTTCAATGTACAAAAACATTATGCAGGTAGATTAATCTGTACAATTGCTTTACTAAGAGTGATGATGGTGATGATAAAATTATTTTGCAATCTTACATTTGACCATGACCATGTACACATCAATAGTGCAGATAGGAGGCTGGGGCAAACGTTCTCCTTTCTCTAATAAATCCGGGATTTCTCTGGTTGGAATTCCATCATAGGGTTTTCCTCCAAAGGTCATCAGTTCCCATATGGTAACTCCTAAATTGGAGATCAAATATTTACATCAGCATTTTAACAACATACTTTGAATAAACCAGCAATATACCAGTGACAAAAGAAAGCTCCCTAGAAGCCGATCAAAAACAGACTAAAGAAAGGCTGTTCAGATTTCTATATTCATTAGTAGAAGCCAATGCAAAAATCTTTGTGGGAAATTCAATTATCTTATTATTGTCTTGAAATTTTCAAGGGGCGCCTGAGTGGCTCAGTCAGTTAAGCCTCCGACTTCGGCTCAGGTCATGATCTCACAGTTTGTGGGTTTGAGTCCCACGTCTGGCTCTGTGCTAACAGCTAGCTCAGAGCCCGAAGCCTGTTTCAGATTCTGTGTCTCCCTCTCTCTCTGACCCTCCCCTGCTCACCCTGTCTCTCTCTCTCTCTTTCTCTCAAAAATAAAATAAAATAAAAAACACAAAAAAGAAATTTTTAATGAGTAGCAGAGACAATTCGGAGTGGTTATCAGAATACAGAATCTTCCTCATTATTACTTGTAAGTAATGTTAATGTTTGCTAATTCATGTTACTTTTCACTATACCACATTAGAGCCTATCAAACAATTTATTATAAATATGTATATCCAGTATTAAGTAAATATTATTATAGGCAAAATCTGATGTTGACTAATTTTGAGATTAACCTCTTTGCTATTAAAAGCCCTATAGGCTAACCTGTGGTGCCAGAATGAATAACTTATGATTATGGTAAATAATCGTGGCTCTCTCTTTAACTCACCCAAAGAGAACAAATGGAAAAAAACACACAGATTTATTTCTTTAATACCCGTGAGAGCCTGAGAGAGGAATGATCCATATATAACAAAATACATGTGAAGTAGGCATCACAAAATTGAAAGGAATCAATAATAGTTGATTCCTTAGATAATGAAATCACTTTTTTGAATCACTAGAACAGTGATTCATTCTGTAAAAGCAAATACTCTAAACATTAACATGCAAGTAGCTAGCTTTGATGAAAATGATTCTCATTTGAACAATACTACATACACTACAGACCTCTTCTTCATGATCTAATAATTACACAATTAAGAAGTTATCTTTTCTTAAGGATAAGGATTGTAAGTTCATAAAAAGCTATGTGTGCATAAGAGTCTCACCAAGTAAATTTTGATTGGTGCACATAATATGCAAAATATGGTTTAATATAAAATCTATTAATTAGGACTATGCTTTCTTTTCCACTTCTATCTGTAATGAATTATATATTCAAGCTAAAGTCATTTTTAGCTCATAACAGTTATCATTGACTAATAATAAAAGTACAAAGCTTAAAATATAAACGTATATGTGAATTGCAAATTATCCTTTATAATACTATCATTAACAATTACCTGATTTTTTGTTAATATTTATATTTTATGATTATTAGGTATAATGTAAAAATGTAATTTTACACATAATTTAACTGTTCAATCTTTATTAAATCCTACTTATGAGGCACCTGGGTGGCTTAGTCAGTTGAGTGTCTGACTCTTGGTTTTGGCTCAAATCATGATTTCATGGGTTTGTGAGATGATGCCCCATGTAGGGCTTCATGCTGTCAGCGTGAAGCCTGCTTGGAATTCTCTCTTTCTCTTTGCCCTTCCCCTTCCCTCTCTCTCTCTAAAAATAAATTTAAAAACTTAATTTTTTTAAACCCTACTTAATTTTGCATATTAAAGAGTGACTTTTTAGAACCACTGAATCATTAAGATTCAGTATCCGTGAAGCAGGCTGGAACAAGAAGTGGATGGCTGTCCACTTATAGTGGACATTTATAGTGAAAATTAGCATGAATTAAGTCAGTCAATATAAATACATATTTATAGAATATGTATTCAAAGAAGACTTTTTATCAACTTATGTATGCAGTTATAAAAGACAGAATACATGCTCTTCTATCAGAACTTATAAGAAAAATGCAAAGCAATTAAAAATAAAAAATAACAGAAAATATAATATACAGAAACATAAATATAAAAACAAATTATAAAAAAACAAAGACATAAATAAAAATAATAGAAAATATAATAAACAGAAACATAAATACAAAAGCAAAAGCAGGAACATCAAAACTCCCATTTCTGCCAATAATAATACAATTATATCTTTTTAGGAGTGAAAGATGCGGTTAAACAGAGATGCCTTCATGTAGAAGGACAATTCCAGAAAACTGAATCAGAAACATTCTCAAAACACACAATTCTATCATTCAAAGATATAAACCATAGCTGATGCATATTTATGTTTATAAAAATAAAGATGCACCCAGTGCCAATTCTCTACAAAGGTGCACTATAAACAACGTGTTTCTCTCTGCCTTGTATACCTTTTGCAATCAACTATAATATATCATAAAAATCTTAAAATGCCTTATGGATATGGGTTGATGACCTGAGCTGTATTTCTTTATTTTTTTTTAATTTAATGTTTATTTATTTTTGAGAGACAGAGACAGAGCATGAGAGGGGTAAGGGCAGAAAGAGGGAATCACAGAATCTGAAGCAGCCTCCAGGCTCCAAGCTGACAGCACAGAGTCCCACGTGGGACTCAAACCCACGAACCTGAGATCATGAGCTGAGCTGAAGTTAGAAGCTTAACTGACTGAGTCACCCAGGAGCCTCACCTGAGCTATATTTCAAAGCTGAGTACTATCTATCTATCTATCTATCTATCTATCTATCTATCTATCTATCTAATCTATCATCTATCTATCTATCTATCTATCTATCTATCTATCTATCTATCTATCATCTATCTATCATCTATCTATTTATATTTGCCTGCTTACTTATTTTAGAGGCTGTTTAAAATTTGTCTACAGTAGACTGCTACATTTAATTCAGCGATATATACATAGGAAAAAAGGGAAAAGAAAAAGAAAAAAGTATGTGATATATATGTCATAGATCAAAATATATATGTAATATATAAATCTATCATATAAAATATAACCTATGGATTTATCTATGTCATATAATATATATGCTGATTTGTACCATATAATATATGCAACAGATTTATGTTTCTATTTAGTCCTTATAGTTCACTAACTAAATTTTTCAAGCATTTCCCTGTACTTTTTAAAATCTCATACACTCCATATTTTCTACTTCTAAGCTGAGTAGAATACATGAGGCCTTCATGGAAATTTTAAACCTGTAGCATACATGTATGGAGGAAAAAAAACACTTTAAAGAAATGTCTTAACTTTTTATTTTATTTTTATTTTTTAAATAATTATATTTGAGAGAGAGATGAGATAGAGAGACAGAGAGAGAGAGATACAAAGACAATGGGGGAGGGGCAGAGAGAGGGAGACAGAATCTGAAGCAGGCTCCAGGCTCTAAGCTGCCAGTACAGAGCCCAACACGGGCTAAACTCAAGGACCACAAGAAAGATTATGACTTGAGCTGAAGTCATACACTTAACCACTGAGCCACTCGGGAGCCTCTTAAGTTGTTTTTTTTTTTTTTTTTAAAGATAATTTGTGCTTTTCTAGATAAGAGGTGTAAGTTATTTAGTGATTGAATAGCTTAAATATTTTGCCTAAAAAGCAATAACAAAGATAAAACTAAGTATAAATTTGAGTAAACTAAATTGTACCATGCTTTCAAGACCCACCACCCCCTTTTTACTGAAATGAGCATTATGCTTTTAATTTGTAAGAAATATTGGTTTTATTTAAACTTAGAAAAAGTGTTAATTCATTCTCATTAATACCTGGATGAACTCAGGTTGTGAATAGACAGATTTTAAGTATCTCATTTCAACAATTAAATTAAATGCAATTAAATGAATGTTCTAAGCTTAAAAATCACATTTTTCCAGTTTATATTATTTACTCTTTAAAATGTCTGTTTATTCCAAAGTAGTTTGTAAATTAAAATCAAAGCTGCAATTAGCAATCTTCTCTTATTTCTCCCCTCACATTTAGTGCTTTCACCTTACTGCTTTCAGTGATTGTTCTTTGTTACAATAACTTCTTTCTTATTACAGAACAGAAATTCTTTAATTTTAACATGTCTTCAAAGAGTTTTTGAAAATTAAGGCCATGAAGTTCTATGACATTGTTCCTAAACTAAAGTTGGGTTTTTTTCCTGATCAGAAAATTTGCTACCAAACCTAGGGTTATGGTAGACAACTCAACTGAGATATTAATATATTACATTATAGAGAATCAAGGAATAAAGAAAAAGGCAGATAACAATATTATTTAGTTTTTTTAATAGAAGAGCAAAGAGTTAATTCCCTTAAGAAACAAGGCTTATAAGTAGGTATTTCCAATACAATAAAATAAATTGGTTTAAGATATTTTACATGAACCTAATATACTTAATTTTGCCTTAAAACCCTTAATTCACAAGGAAGATTTATTTACCATAACTCCAAACATCACTCTGATGGGTGAACTTCCTGTAGTGTATACACTCCAGCGCCATCCATTTAATTGGCATCTGAGAAATAAAAAGAGAAATGAAAAGTCAATGTTTTATAGTTATATATAAAAAGTCATTTCTAGGGGCGCCTCGGTGGCCCAGTTAGTTAAGCGTCTGACTTTAGCTCAGGTCATGGTCTCACGGTTCATGGGTTTGAGCCCTACATCGGGCTCTGTGCTGACAGCTAGCTCAGAGCCTGGAGGTTGTTTCAGATTCTATGTCTCCCTCTCTCTGTGACCCTCCCCTGCTCACGCTGTGTGGGTCTCTCTTTCTCCCTCTCAGAAATAAATAAAAACATTTAAAAAATTTTTAAAACAAGCTAATAAAAGGAATTTCTATAGTCATTTCTCAAAATATGAGTTTCTGGGCTTGCCTCGGTTATATTTGTTGATTGTGTGTATAGAAAACATAAACATAATAATAATAAATTTTTAATTTTTAATTTATTTGTTTAATGTACATCCAAGTTAGTTAGCATATGGTGTAACAATGATTTCAGGAGTAGATTCCTTAAGGCGCCTTACCCATTTAGCCCATCCCCCCTCCCATAACCCCACCATCAGCCCTCTGTTTGTTTTCTATATTTAAGAATCTTTCATGTTTTGTCCCCCTCCTTGTTTTTATATATATATTTTTTGCTTCTCTTCCCTTATGTTCATCTGTTTTGTATCTTAAATTCCTCATATGAGTGAAGTCATATGATATCTGTCTTTAATTTTGTTTGGATAATACACTTTAGTTTCATCCACATAGTTGTAAATGGCAAGATCTCCTTCTTTTTGATTGCCCAGTAATACTCACATATATATTCCACATCTTCTTTATCTATTCATCCATCAGTGGACATTTGGGCTCTTTTTATACTTTGACTATTGTCAATAGTGCTGCTAAAAACATTTGGGGTGGCCCCTTTGAAACAGCACACCTGTATACCTTGAATAAATACCTAGTAGTTAAATTGCTGGGTCATAGGGTAGTTCTATTTTTAATTTTTTGAGGAGCCTCCATATTGTTTTCCAGAGTTGCTGCACCAGTTTGCATTCTCACCAGTAGTGCATAATAATAAATGTTATTTTTTAATACAGGGAACAATGAATTGAAATTTATAAAATGTGTAAAGTGAACTAATCTAAAGATATATTTATTTTTAAAAGTTTCATAAACAATTACAAGTAAAATAATAAAATAAGTATCACTTTTCTATATTTCTTAATGTTCAGCAATTAAGTAAGTTACTAGTTATTATGACTCAATACTATTCTAAACATCTAAGAAATGTGTTTCTAAAAATATGGTCTATTACATTTTTGCCCCCAAAATGAGACGTCTTATATTTTCAGTTATCCTTTCTTTGACCACCAGTACAATTGACTCTTTCTACCCTTGGCCTTTCCTTTTTCCTCTCATATAATTTGGTCACTGAAAACACCTATAATAACGAATTCCAAATTTAGGCTTGTTTTGTTCCCCAGCCACAAATGATGTCCCTTGTCTTGGTTAGCCAGTATTGAAAATATGTACCACTTTCAAAATAGGAATTCTATAAAAGGATATGAGAGGATCAGTACAAATCTATCACCACTACAAGAAAAACAACTCACATACCCTGCTGATGATGGGTCAGCAGAGTAAGTTTCAACTAGGAAGGGAAGCATTATACAGCTGGAAATAAAATTAGGTTCTACAGAATAAAGATAAACACTTCTACTTTGCAGTTGAAAGCTTAAAACTAAATAGGTCTTGGAAATCATGAGGTTCGCTGCTCACCAAGGTGATATCAAGGTAACTCTATGACAGAATCATGGCATTCAGTGAAAGGGAACAGAAGACACATTGAAAGTAATTTCCCTATGGGCAAGGAGTTAGCTGACTTTACGGACTATGGACATTGTGTTAGAGAAGTAAGTTTAAATCACAGGTGGCTTGATAAAGACTTAATGGTTACTAGGCATTTAAAGCTATAATGAATCTTGCTTTAGACAAATCCTGCAGTTGTATGTTCTCAAGACAAGTCAAGTCATGTGATTATATTATAGACTTCTACTTTGCAATCTTGTAGTGAATTTCAAAGCTGTGGCCTCAAACTGCTGCAATTTGGTAGTAAACAGGCAAAATAGTCTAATAAAATCAAGGAAATGTCAGGAAATACTACAAAACTGAAGGTTTTTTTTAAAATTTTGTTTTCTTTTGTCTTGTGATAAGATTTGAAGATAAATAGTTATAAAGAGATCATATAAAGTTATATAAAAATCATATACTACATGATACATAAAATCAATGCTAAGCATTTGAAAGCCTATCATTGCAAAAATATTTATAATATATATTTGGGTGGCTTATGATAAATAAGGCCCATGATAAACATATTTATATGATACATTAATAACTTTTTTGTTAGCATGAGTTTATACATAGGTTAAGGTTGCATTTGCTTATTTCATTTGGCCTCTCCTGATTTAGTTTTCCTGTATTAAGGCTAGAGGAACCTCCAGATGGAGAAGAGCTATCCTCACTATTTAGCCAAGGACAGCAATCTAAGCAGCAGGTTAATGAGAAAAACAAGAGCTGGAACGAAGGCATGAGCTGAGACCATATGGCAAGAATACAGTTGTCAGGCAAGGCCTGAGGCTAAAGTCATAAAAGTAGAAGCAGCAATGGCACTGTTAAGATTCCCGGAATATAGCAGGCTACATTCTGGTGGAAAGAATCGAAAAATAAATAAAATATGTTGGTCAATTATATTATATAAGCTTAAAGACATACAACCAGATTAAGAGGAATCTGTTGTACCTGGCATAGGAGGATTAAAAGTTAAATAGGATGATGAACTTTCCAATGAGTTATGGTTCTTGGTAGTCACCTGGCTTCTCTCTAGTTTATGCAAGAATAGCTGTGATTCTCTGCAGTAGTCAGTCCTGCATTCTTAGGATCACTGAAACAATGTCCATGGCCCTTAAGTGTAATTTCTAGATTTCCTAAGGACCCACCTACTTCCCAACACTGGACATGACATAAGGAGCACTAGAGACGAATTGTCTTATTTTGACTCTTTTTGAAAAATGGAAGGTGGTGAGATTTGATAATCTCTTAACTTCAGGCTTATTGGCTTCTTCTTATAACATATAAGGAAATAAAAGTATATCATACTATATTTTCAAACAATATTGCTCTAAAGAGATGCCCACCTTTCCTCCATCAGCATTATACTCTTTTTCATCTCCTTCTAAGAGTCTGGCTAGTCCAAAATCTGTGATTTTCACATGATTTGGAGACTTCACTAAGACATTTCGAGCTGCCAAATCCCGATGAACAAGCCGTCTTTCTTCCAGGTACATCATTCCCTGAAAAACACCGAATTCCAAAAGATAGTTAATGTCTAGGGTTTTTTATTGTCTGAAAAGCAGTTTCTTAGCCTTCAGTTGTAAATGCTTGATTTCTCTAAGTGAAGCCAGAATCCTGGAATATTGTTCAAAATTAGGAAGAAACCTAACAAAGGGACAAAAAAGCAAACCACAAATAGCTTTTGGCCTTTTCCCCCTAAAGTCCTGTAATGAATGAATTACCTGTATATGAATTAAATGTTGGATCATTTTCCCCCAGAGATTTTATACTCTTTTGCAAATACTTCCATTAGTGAGGTATGTGTGTGTCTCAGTAGGCAAGCTACAGACCCACGTGTTTCTATTTGTTTTCTTCTTAACAACAACTGCTTCATGGAACCCTCCCTTACACACCTGCTCCAAACAAATACATCCATCCATAGTTTTAAAAAATGTTTCATATGCAGGTTTAATGGCACCAAAATCACTATCATAGTTTCTATCAAAGCTGAAGAATTATATTATTCTTATAACTAAGCAAAAAATGAATTATACCGTAGAGGCATTAAAAGCCTGCAATTTTTAAAAATGGCTTCAATGACAGTAGTAATCATTAGAAGGACCCACAAGCGAAACTATATTGTTTATTACGACCCTAATAGTAGCCTTTAATGTTTTCTTCAAAAAAACATATAGGGTCATTAAAAATAAAATTTATTACTGATTGCCAACAATTTACATATATACATACATATTCACATATATTCATATGGGGCTATATACTATCTCCATAATCCATAAAAACAATAAATATTAATTTTACTTTACCACAAAGTAAACTAAGAGTCATTAAACATTAGCCTTAACTAAAGGTTGATGTGAAGCCAAAGAAGTAAACTCAGAGGCCTAGATTAGAATGAACATATTTTTATTGAAGTGTTAGAGTAAATTCTGTATTTGAGGATTTCAGTGGTAAAAAATGTTGTCATTTAAAAACAAATCAGAATTATTATAAAATGGTTAAAGCATATTCTCATGCCAATTGCAAATCAAAGCTTTTGGTACTTAATACCACAATTGCAGGACTTTGAAGGATTAACGGTTTCTGATATCAAAACGAAAGCTGTGGAAAACAGACATATAAATCACACAGGTGAAAAAAAATGAACCATATACCCAGTGTAGTGTAAAGAGAAGATTGCTTCAACAGCATCATGAGCCAAGCACTATACTATATATGCCCATTAAACACAACCAGTGGATGTACTGCCTGATATGGTCCAACTGGTCGGCAGTGTATTTATGTTTTCTGAAATCAGTCCACAACTGAGATTTATAAGGTTTTGTCTTCTTTCCTCAACAGTCCCTAAATAAATTATTTGATTATGCCAACTTAGAAACTCCCAGAATAAAATGAATCTAGAAACATAAAGCTCTTATATGACTTAAGGGATCAAAAAATTTAATTTTTAAAAAACTTATTTGCCCTTTTAAGAAATGTCCACTGGGGCGCCCAGGTGGCTTAGTCGGTTAAGCGTTCGACTTTCGCTTAGGTCATGATCTCGCGGTTCGTGGGTTCGAGCCCCGCGTCGGGCTCCGTGGTGACTGCCAGCTCAGAGCCTGGAGCCAATTTCAGAGTCTGTATCTCCCTCTCTCTCTGACCCTCCCCTGCTCACGCTGTCTCTCTCTCTCTCTCCTAAGAAAAAAAAAAAAAGAAATGTCCATGAACACATTCATCTTTCTTTCTCTTTCCTAGCACTTTCATATCAGAATATAAAAAAGTGTGTTGGCCACAAGTTAATATTCAGATCCACACACAATGACAGAATACACACTATGTTCCAGGCACTGTGCTAGACATCGGGGAAACAAAAAAAGACTCAGAGGAGATCTGTTCATTGCACGGGAACAGAGCTATTGATAAAGTGGGGGGTGGGGGGTGCATGGAATACAGACTTGAACGGATCAGTGTGATACATGTAAGGCATTTAAAGAGAGCTGTGTTTTGAGGATCATTTGTAGTATAGCTTAGAAAGTGAGCATGAGAGGGGAGCCTTCGGAGATCCTGAGTCCTAAGTAAGGTTTGAATGATGTCCACCAGTTGTGCAAGGTGAGGAGAAAATTGCAGTTAGAGAGAACATACACAGAGACATCGATACCATGGTATATTGATACAAAGGTAGGTAATTCTGTATTCTAAATATTTATGTATAAAGGAGGGAGAGTGGAGAGTGGTGAAGCTGACAAAGAATTGAAAATTCAAATTCGAAAAGGTTTGATTCAAGAAGGGCCTCTTATGTGTCATGGTAGAGAAGCTGCATTTCAGTGTGGTGATGCAGAGGTTGTCTGATAAAGGAGAGTGACAAAAATGATCATTGGAGTCTTGAAAAATATCACCTGATGTATAGACGAAGGATTGGACACAAATACAGCATATACATATTTGGCCCCCACACTGCACGTCTTACAAACATCCTCATTAGCTGATTACTGGCTGTACTCCATTGAGGGTACCTCCAGTTTGCCAGGATCCCACCACTCACTATTACTACCCACGAGATAATTTATGATACTTATCTAGTTCGTCATGTCTAAGCATCTGAATCTTCAACAAAACTAGTCCAGAAGAAAATTCAGGGAGAGAACTATTCCAAGTTACACTTACACAATAAGGTAATCATCTTGGTAATTGAATAATGAAGAGGAGAGTAAACTACGAATGATTCTGCTTTCTGACTTTTGTAATTTAGGTGGATAACAATTCCTTTAACTAAATATTATCCTAATGCAAATATGTGTATATTTCTTCAATATGTGCAGGAATAGTGGCATATCTTATACCAATAGGGAACTAATAACCACAAAGAAATTTAAGACCCAAATGACATATCCATGTTATAAGCAAAACTTCAAAAACTCCAAATGTTCTTTGATATTCTATATGCCAAGTCTTAGCAGGTGACAGAATATCCTGAACCTCAATTCTATTTGTCTGTAACAAAGTGTTTCCTTCAAAATAACGAGAACTGAGTTCAGGCAACCAGATGGTAATTTCCGTATAGTTTCCCTCACCTACCTGACCATGATTAAGAGATAAAACAGAAGCATCTGTATCATTACCAAATCATCAAAATACATTTGTATGGTTGCTTTGTAACTATGCAACATCATTGTACAAGTACACACCTTTAGATCATTAATTATGATGGCTACCTTAGTTCTACATTCACACGTAAATTACAGTGAATCATCTATGGGATTGCTCATGATAGGTTTCTCCACATTGCAATTATTAAGATAGGATTTCCTTACCAGATGATCTCATTAGAATCACATTCTCTGCTAGATTCCTTCAAAATAAAATCACTCCTTAAATCAGAGTGTGATGCAATTAAGGAGGCAGTTATTAGAAATAACAGTGACAAAAATAAACTGGATGAAGTCCTTTGAAGTATGAAGATGATTAAAAAGAAAGGCCATTTATTATCACAGAGAGATGCTGCATCGGTTGAAAAGAAGCTTACTCTGTCTTGTAGCAACTCCATGTCCTTGCTACGTCTGCCTAGGTAGAGTACCTTATGAGAATACAAACACTGACAATAATGACAGGTAACATTGACTGAGTACTCAGAACATGGCAGGCATTAAACTAAATGCTTCTACATTCATAGGTTAACTTAATCCTCTGAGATGCATACTGTTTGCATCCCATTTTAAATATGAGAAAAACAAGTCTCAGAGAGGTCAAGTTACTTGCTCCATGTCATCTAATGAGTGACAGGACTGGGGTTTGTTTCCCGTGGAGTTCTGAAGTCTGTATTTTTAAGCCTACCCCCTCTCTTGATGGGTTACAGGGTTGTGTGAGCATGTAGAAATTAATGTACAGAGTGAAGCCACTTACCTTTAAAAGATCCTAGTTCTTTTGGAACAAAAATATTATAAGAAATTTCTGTGAGGGGCACCTGGGTGGCTCAGTCGGTTAAGCGTCTGACTTTGGCTCAGGTCATGATCTCACGGTTCGTGGGTTCAAGCCCTGCGTCAGGCTCTGTGCTGACAGCTAGCTCAGAGCCTGTTTCAGATTCTGTATCACCCTCTCTCTCTGACCCTCCCCCGCTCAGGCTCTCTCTCTCTCTCTCTCTCTCTCTCTCTCTTTCAGAAATAAATAAAACAGTAAATTTAAAAAAAAAAGAAATTTCTGTGAATTTCAGGGCATAATGCAAGTGATTGACTTGTATTTTTATTTAAAATTCAGCTAAATAATAGAACCTTTTCTGACTTAGCAGGAATTTGAATCGTATAAATTGGAAACTTAATTCGTGCTTTGACCACAGGATATGTAGGATGGTAAAGTTGGTTTGAGTGAAGGTTCTGGGGTCAATCACTTGGATTGAACCCCAACTCTGCCATGTTCTAGCTGTGTGACTCTGGCAAGTTAATTAACCTGGCACTCACCTTCATCTCTAAAATGACCATAATAGCACCTGTACCACAGATTGTTGTAAAGATAAAATGAGTTAATATATGTAAGAAGATTAAATCGTAACTGCTGTATAGTAAGTACAGAACACGCAAGCTTTTATTACTGTTCTACAGATAGATATCAACAGTTGTAGTGTGAACAAAAATAACTTACCCTCATTAACTTGAATTGCTTATTTCAGAAAATCTGTGAACCTCAAATAATATATCACAGTAGGCGTTCAATAAATGTTTACAAATGGTGATATATATACCTACTTACTTATTTTCTGTTTTGCTTATACCTCTTAAAAGGTGCTTTAATAAATAAAACCAGCTAGGGAAAGTCAGACTTTATTCTGACTTTCAGAAATGCACTTTAATACCAAATTCAAGGATAATTTTATTACAATTGAGTTGAAAGTTTTAATCTCTGGTTAAAATTGACTCATCTAAACTACTCTATGGAACAATATCAGTGACTGGCTTAATTTTACAATAACAGTATTGACGAACACTTGGCAATGACCTTCTTTTCAATCTTATGATATTTGAATCACAATTGTTTGGCAAAAAATGCATTATGTTATGTTTTAATCCAATGTGAAAATGTATTCTGCCCAGCTGCAGGAAGCTAACACAAGTCAAGAACGATCAGACTATTTTTGACAATAAATATTTGCTTCCCATATATAGAACATGTGACACTTTTGTCAAACACATGTGTGGAGCTAAAATTTTCAAGCTGCAGTCAGCTTTCACAGGCATTAATCTCTGGAGTTAGCAAGAGTACACTTTTTTTTCCTGTTTTCATCCTAATAACCTCAAGCTTTTTTAATAACACAGGAAGCTTCAGGAAAGCTAGCCTCAAATGAAAATCACTCCTCTTTTCTACTTTTCCTTCTGAAAGCAATTCTATGCCAGAGGGGAAAAAATTCAACTATAATGCTCTCTACTGTTAGGGCTAAAGATATGAGCATGTTCAAGAGAAGAAAGGGGCCTTTTTGGATGAAGTAACTGACTTTATACAAATAGTGCATGAAGGGAAACTAAAGGGGCTCATAATTAAATAAACTGAGAAGTCTTTTCAACCAGCAAAAGCTTGTTCATGGCAGCGGTGAAAAAACACAGAACTGAATGTTGGAGACAGAAGTCCCAGACATGTTGCTCACTAGGTTTTTGACCTCAGATACTCATTTCACTTCTCCTATAAAAGTGACAGATTGGCCTACATGATCTCTGAGGTGTCCTCTAGCTTTAAATTTTTATTCCATGATAGATGGACTTGTACAATAGATCTTTATAAAATATTAAATTGTGGGCCAATAAACGACACAGAGACTAGTAAAGAAAGATGTAGGGTAGATGCCTTCCTTCAAATGTTTAACAAAAGTCGTGAATATGTTTTAGTAAAAGTTTCATGCTTTCAATGTTTAAAATAACAGACTTTAGAAATAAACCCCAGCTCTTACTAGCTCTGTGATCTTGATTAAGTTATTTGTGTGTTTCAGTTTGCTTGTCCATCAAATGGAGACAATAATAGTATCTACCCTGAAGACTGTCTTCAGGAATCAGTACCCTCATGTTTGTAAAACACCTAGAACATTCAACATTCTAAGGTTTTCTAAATAAGAAACCTCAAATTCAATCCTCTTATTGAAAATACAATTTGAGTACTGTAATAGAAAGAAAAGGTACTCAGCACTGATAGAGAAAGTGACTTTTGTTTCTCACTCTATTTGTCCCCAAATGTTCTCTTACTATTCTCCTCAGAGGAAGAAAAGCAGATTCACATGGCTGTCCTAAACTAGGTGGAGTTAATAATCCAGTTAATTCTTACATCTTTCAACTGCACCTATGATCCTTAAAAAATGTGTCTGGGCTGCAGTTCTTAAGGAGATTTTGAAATACTGAGGGCTAAATTTATATCAGTTTAATAATTTTCAAGGGAAACAATGTTGATATTTGAAATGTACTTTTCACAAATATTCCCAATAATATATTTGAGTGGGTATTTGTGTCTCTCTCTCAAACACACACACACACACACACACACACACACACAGTAGGTGCTGTGGTGTAGTGCCCAGAAACTTCTTCAGGACCAATGGACTCATACTGTCAGCTTCTGAGAGGGTTGGCTGCAGGTAGCTCTCACCTTAGCTGCATCTCTTTGGTTACTTTAATACCCCTATCCCAAATGCTGCTTTGCTGGGGGTTTTGCCTTCTCATAAAATCAGTCCATACCTACCAATNCGCCTTGGACAACTATGAAGAACTATTACAGTTCTAGGCTTTCTCCTAACATCGGGTGAGATCTCTGTCATGATTTCACCGTACCTCAACTTTTTCCTCTAAACCTAATATTTTTCATTGCTTTACAGGTATCGTTCCTGAGAACACTTGCCAAAAAACCCTCCTGCATGAAAATCTGTTTCAGACACCGTTTTCTAGGGGCCAACACAAGGCAATATGTGTGGGTTTTGTCTTTGGTTTCTTCTAGGATCACAGATAAACAGAATTTTGAGTTAATCATATTCCATAATTCACGTGTGCTATTATCATTGTGCCTCCATATCTTCTACCACAATTCCATTCTTCTATCCAGCATAAGTATTCACAACTTTTTTAAATGCATATCCTTCCAATCCATCATCTATGTTTATTGATTTTTACTTATTTATTTTTAAATTGGTTTGTATTATTTTAACACATAAATAGTATTGTGCATTAAATAAAAACCTGTTTTACTCATCATGCTTTTTTAGATTCAAACATGATGCTATACAAAATCCAGTTCACTGCTCTTTGTCATTGCATTGAATTATATCCACACATAAACACATATACATACATAACACAGGCATACACGGTCAATTTATTGTCTATTCCACACTTGATGGGCACTAAACTTACCTCCATCTCTTTGACACTGCAAACAAGACTAAATTGGACACTTAATACCATGTGAAAATGACATAAATTTGCTTCACAATATAAAAAAAATCTGTTCAATACTAATTTTAGTGTAGGAGAATCTAGACAAGCAAGTCACTCTGGAACATGCAACATGTAGAAGTTTTTTGTTAATGGAGCACTGAAATCATATGAGGAATATAATATAACTATGCATGTTAACAGTTTGTATTTTTGTAAGTAAAACCTCGCTAACATTTATTTAAATACCCCATGCCAAGGGACTGTTTTAGTGAAACCCACAAGAACCCAATGAGATCTGCACTACTATTATTCCCATTTAACATGAGGAAACTAATGCACAGAAAAATAAAATACCTTGCCCAAAGGTGACAGTGCAAGACAAAGCTTAGAACCATGACTTGACTGTAGGCAGCTTGATTCCAGAGGCAACAAACTTAACCATTATATTATATGACTGTATACATACAACTATAGTCAATAGGCTATAAAACCATATATGAAACTAACAAAAACAGGGTATATAACTGAATAATTGTTGTATAAACAATGGGTGCTCTAAAATTTCAACAGAGAGAAATTCTTGTACATAATAAACAAATCTCTAGTTTTGCTGGCTTCCCCTAGAATATTGCCTCCAGATCAACTACTTGTGAATTCAACTGCATATTTTCCACAATTTGAAGATTGCCTGACAGGTAATTATTACTCAATAGATGTTTGTGGTTAGATTCAATGAATAATAATACCAAAATTTTGTAAGCCTGTTCAGGGAATAGCAATTTTTCTTTCCAGTGTAGGTAGGTGGGACAAGTTTAAAAGTCTACAATATTTAGGATAGGTGGAGGGGAGCCAAACCTTCGGCACTCTGGCCGACCCCAGTTGGTGATATTAGTTAGCATACCATGGGGAATGAAGGAAGACAGCATTTAGACATTCCTGAGGCTGGCTGGGAAAATAGAATTTTTCTTCTGGTTCTCTACATTCTTTTCAAATATTTCTTCAGAAGTTTCATTTACCACCCTTTATAAGCTTTGGGACATTTCCATTGCAAGAATTTGCAGAACAGTCTGCTTGGGATTCCAAAGTGTCTTACAGAAATGAAATAATAATAATAAAGAAACAAACAAAAAAAAAGAAGTTAAAAATCACGTGTGAGAAACCACTGCTTTCCTACCAAATAAATAATAGTTAAAAAAAAAAACTCATCTGCCTGGATCAAGAGAATACTAAACATGCTATAGTGTTTCCTCTTCACTGACCTCTTGCCAATATGATGACAAGGACAAGAGTGAATTGTATAGTGTCCACGCTCTCTCAGAAAAGTATACTTAAAATGGATTACTTCTGCTCCTTAGGAAGCCGATCAATAAAGATGTGGATTGCAATGAGATGTCTGTGAGCTGTAGTAGTTATCCTCTGTGCCTCTTTAGAAATTAATTAAAAATCAATGAAGTGTGCAAACTATTAATACAGCAACCTCTAGATTAACAGATAAAAGCTGAGCCTGTCTCTGAGAATACATATTGTGCAAATACATTCAGACACTATAGGGAGGAGGTTGGGTGTCGGACGCCTTTGTTATAATTGAGCGTAAACAAATCATTCCTAATAATTTTTAGTTTCACAGACTCATGCTACTGACTGAAAACCATAAAGTTCAGTGGGTGGGAACACGTGCATACAATTTTCCTTCTTAAGACAATTACATCAATGTTAGGAGGTATACTTATCATCATACAGAACTAAAAATTTTCAGTAACTATTTTCTTAAGTGTGGTTTACTCATTTATGAGTTCAAGCAGTTGAGTTTATTTATAGCTGCTGAATATGTTTAAATAAGTGTCTTTCCATTAAAAAATGTGAGATTTCTAGAACACGAAAACCTCTAACGTGATTTGAGCCATTTTTGTGTCCACATATAATGTATCATTCAATTCAGTTCTGCCGCATTTATTTGGATGCCAGTTGACCTGGTCCATCTATGCAGCTGCTTCCCCAGCACATGTAAAACTCACATACTCCCTTTTGGAAGTCACCGAGCTACTTTCCATCCCTGCCTGCTCTGACCCATGCTCCTCTTGTTTAGGGTCCTTCCTCCTTAACATTCTCAGAAGAACTGGAACCACAGCTTTCAGGTTCCATTTCAATCTTTTACAGTTGATTTGGAAACCCATTTTGATGCATTTCCTTTGTTTCAAACTTTGCACTCTCCCTTGGACAGAATGCTAGGGCTCTGTCTCTAGTCTCTGCATAAGGAAATAAGAGAAAAGGATGCCTGATTTTTGGCTGTCTTATTTTCTAGCCCAACATCACCATAAAAAGTCAGATATCACATAACTATAAAAGGAGAATGGTCTATCTCTATTTAAACTGGCAACAAGTTGTCATCTGAGTTTTTGCTGTTTTATAGTTTGGGGGTGTCACAGTCATAACACAAACTTCACTGTTTCTTGGCCCAACCTGCTTGCAGAGTACTGGTAGCTATTTGCTCCTTAGAAGCTGTTTCCAGATATTTGTGAGGCTCCTCAGTGAGCCTCATTGATGTTCATGAAACTTCCTTGGTTATTTTCCTTAGGGCTTTGCATTCTTCAAACTTTCAATTGGAGCTGCTGTGAAAATGCTACTGTTTGTCTAGTCATGCCTGCCTCTTGGTGCTTGAGAAATTGCAGGTTATGATAATTCAAAACAACGAGTGATGCTCTTCCAGCCTCCTCACCCAGGAGGAGCCTTGTGACGTTCCGCAGTGCCTCAGCAAAGAGCTCTATGCACTTCTGAATACTGTGCCATATTGTTTCCCCAGCCACATTAAATTTTATTCTTGAGAACAGCCTTGGGAGTATCTGAGACCCTAGTCTTAGATAGTCCCCTTAAAAACTTCTTCTATGACTTAGCTCCTGACTCCATAAAGGTTCAGACTTAATCCAAGAGGTAGGAAGGAAAGACCAATGCATCCCTCTTTAAT
The DNA here is from genome assembly GCF_008692635.1 of Crocuta crocuta. Taxonomy (NCBI): domain Eukaryota; kingdom Metazoa; phylum Chordata; class Mammalia; order Carnivora; family Hyaenidae; genus Crocuta; species Crocuta crocuta. The sequence continues at coordinate 1,982,487 of NW_027527591.1, read as the reverse complement.
TCTCCCCTTTGATCCCATACACTTTTCATCATTTCCTCATTTTCCACTATCCCCCAATACATGTGCAGATGCGCACACATGCTTTCATGTGTGTGTGACTGCCTCTTCTATCCTATAACCAAAAAAATCTCCAAGCAACTTGACTCTGTCAGTCTAATTTCTTTTCTTGGAATTCCCCAGCTGGAACTCTATGGCTCAAACCAACCTAAAAATTCCGTTGGCTGTTTTGTCTTTGCATTTCTTTCTCCCTTTACCTGGAATACCCCTACCACATAAAGCTACTCTCCTCCTCCTATGCTTCAGATGCAGATTTGGGTAGATCTAATACTCTTAGATCACAAATCAGCTCTCATTCCTCCACAAAGCCTTCCTTCCCTTCCAAGGAGATTATGTCACTCTATTATATGACCTTATAATGTCCCATTTTCTCTCTCTCTCTATCTATCTACCTATTTATCTATCTATCATCTACCTACCTACCTATCTTTTATCATTTCTCTAAAACTAAACCCTGAGATTATAGAGCCTTTTATAAAATAACTTTCTGTGTAAGGCTAACTCAAGGTTAATTTATTTATAAAGCAGAAATAACATACATTTTTATTTATAAATTAGGCTGCATCTTCTGCATTCAAGTTTAGAAATACTGTATTAGATATTACACAATCTTAGTTTCAGTTGAAGAATAGAAAAAGACTCGAATACATCTGTCCCAGTTGAACACTCATTTACTAAACTGACTAGTTTGTAAGATTATTTTTAAGATAAACACCGAAGTGATGGATGGGAGTAGAAAATTGTGTTTTGGCTTATTCACATCTTAAAAGTTAAAGTTTTAATCTGACCACCTTTCATTCTTTTGCTTTAAACCCTTATCAATCCTTAACTGCCTGAAGCTGAAAACAGTGTGTTCCTGCTGAGATGACTTAACTCCATTTGATCCTCCTCACATTTACCAATCCCATCACATTGTAGACATCTACTAATAGTAGTCAATTGATTGATTTCCTCCTCTGTGCTCCAGCTCTTCATCCATATGCCTTCTACTGCATTTGAATCACCGGGTGAGGAGAAAAGGAACTCCCAATAATAATAAAAATACAAAACACATAGTCTTATAACAATTAAAACTGAAGGAAGAATAAAAAGGATAATAAATATTTAATATTATTGGAAGCAATTTGTATTGTTAGTGATTATTTTATTATATCATCCCTTTGTTCTTTTTTCAAAAATATTAAATATCTACTAATTTTCCAGCTTCTTTGCATATGTACTCAGATTGCATAGTGAATATTTCGACTTCCAGAAAGCTTTGGGTTTTTGTGCCACATGCTACCTGTTTTTCTACAAGGTAGGAAAATTGAGGTGCTGCTCATGCACACTGACAAAGTCGAATGTGAAAGCTGCCCTCTTCATTTGCTCTTCTCTCCAGTTCACAGATTTATGCAGTTAATACTTCACATGAAAAAAAAGCTGCAAATACACATCACACAAACCACGCTCTAAAGAGTCATTCTCAGCCCACTCCAGTTTCTCTCTGACTGAGAGTACAGTACATGTGTCAGCTCTCAAACAAGACTTCCCAGACTTCAGTATTAGCTCAACCAGTCTCAATGCAGCTGTCTGTATGACCTTAGCCATGTTGGTTAGCTTCTCAGTTTGCCAGTACCGTCATCCACAAAGTGGAGATAATAATAGCATGTTTCTCATAAGCTTGTTAGGAGAATGGGTTTGTTGCATGTTAAATTCTTAGAACAGTGCCTGGTCCATAGTAAGCATTGTTAGTTATTGCCACTGCTCCAATTGTCTAGGACCTTGCATTAGAGATGATTCTTATTTTTCAAAATTTTAGCTTTTGAACAACTTATTATTTTCTCAGGCTTTTGCAAACAGACTTTTATACTTAGAATACAAAAGATCATCTATCAACCTACAACTGCATGTCTTGGTATTGCCATCATTCATACAACAGTTTAATTTCAACAAAATTTTGCTTTGTGCTTGTACACTTTTCTTTCTTCATATAATTATCTGAATGACACTTCAGTTTGATCTTCAAAAGAAAATAGGGTGGAAAATAAAAATGATATGAAAAATTTTCTCATAAAATTAATAAAGTTAAGACAAATAGAGAAATCATTAAGGATGTTGGAATGAGCATGTCTTCAACAACTATGGTATGTATATTCATTGAACTTAAGCTAGATAACTGTATGTTATTTTTTAAAAGAGGAAAAAATAAAGTACATGGAGAAAGAGCTGTAAATACTTCACTATACATGAGAAGTAAAGATAAAGAAAAATTAAATATTTTATGATACTCTCCAGCTATCTATAATTCAGTTATAGCTATAATATGTAAATCTATTTTTCACATTTAAGATTTCTATTTTTACCTTTTTTATGAATGCATTATGTGTGAAAATTGGGTCTATCTACCTCATATTTGCATATACGTATGCATATTCCATGAGGTCAGGCTACTAAAAAGGATGCAAAAAAGAATAAGTATTACTTATTTTCTCTTGATACTTTTTTTAAAAAGTATTTATTTTTGAGAGAGAGAAAGTGCTTGTGAGGAGGAGGGGAAGAGAGAGAGGAAGACAGAGAATCCAAGGCAGGCTTGGAGCTGTCAGCACAAAGCTCAATGTGGGGCTCAAACTCACTAATGGGGAGATCATGACCTGAGCCAAAAACAAGAGTGCTCAAAGGCTTAACCAAGTGAGCCACCCAGGCCCCGCAATGTCTTGATACTTTTCTAGCTTATTGTGCATACAATAATTTTTGTGTATACAGTTCACTCCACATATAGTTGAACAGGATAAAGAAAGTTTCCTTATTTTTTTTTTGTCTCACATTTAGGTCTTTTCATCCATTTTGAATTTACTTTTGTGTATGGCATAAGAAAGTGGTCCAGTTTCATTCTTCTGCATGCTGCTGTCCAGTTCTCCCAGCACTATTTGCTAAAGAGACTGTTTTTTTTCCCATTGGATACTCTTTCCTGCTTTGTTGAGAATTAGTTGGCCATACATTTGTGGGTCCATTTTTGAGTCCTCTATTCTATTCCATTGATCTATGTCTGTTTTTGTGCCCATACCTTACTGTTTTGATGATTATAGCTTTGTAATACAGGTTAAAGTCTGGGATTGTGATGACTCCAGGTTTGGGTTTAAGCAGTATGGAGGTTCTTCAAAAAATTAAAAGTAGAGCAACCTTACAACACAATTGCAATACTAGGAATTTATCCAAAGGATACAAAAATGCTGATTCAAAGGAGCACAAGCACCCCAATATTTATAGCAGTGTTATCAGCAATAGCCAAATTATGAAAAGAGCCCAAATGTCCATCAACTGATGAATGGATTAAGAAGATGTGGTATATATGTACAATGGAATACTATTTGGCAATGAAAAAGAATGAAATATTGTCATTTGTGACAACATGGATTGAACTGGAGGGTATTATACTAAGTTAAATATGTCAGTCAGAGAAAGACAGATATCATATGCTTTCACTCATATGTGGAATTTAGGAAACTTAACAGATGAACATAGGGGAAGAGAAGGAAAAATAAGATAAAAACATAGAGGGAGGCTAACCATAAAAGACTCTTAAATACAGAGAAAAAATTAAGGGCTGATGGGGGTGTGTGTGTGTAGGGGTGGGTTAAATGGGTGATGGACATTAAGGAGTGCACTTTTCAGGACAATCACTAGGTTCTACTCCTGAAGCCAAGACTACACTGTATGTTAACTAACTTGAGAATAAATAAATAAATAAATAAATAAAGTTTCCTTGTGTCAACAATCATCTATTGAATAGCTGTTATGTACTGCTGGGAACTCTGCTAATACTTTATACATATAAAGGTGACACAGAGTTTCCTTCAAGTTGTTCAGTCTAGTGTGAGAGATATACACGGACATCATAGAAAATGTAAAGGAAGTGTTCTGAAAGTATAGAAAAGGGGGAATGTGACACTTTTTGTGTTACACAAAGTCTCACAGAAAAGGTGGAATTTGAGCTTGATATTAAATGAAAAAGAGGCATTTAAATTTTGGGCTATAATATATAGTAAGACTATTCTAGACAGGATAAAAATAATTTAAAAAATAAACAGTAACAATGAAACAAAACACGGAGTCCTAAAAGGTAACGGTATGCTCAGCAAAAAATACAAAAAGTTCTGTGAGCATGGGGCATAAGTTGACAAAGGCTAGAAGTGTCCACTTAAATTCTAACTACCTGATATGAGGTACAGAGGAGCCACCGAAAGTTTTGATGAAACAAGCTAACATGATCAGATTTGGCAGCTGAGAGAAGAATACACAAGGGTAAAAGAGATTGGAAAGACTCAAGGATACTGATTAGGATATGATAATAGTAGCCCAGATAATAATGGTTGAAGGTTTGAGTAAGGCAGTAACTTGGGGAATTAATTTCAGATTCAGAACAGCAAATAAAGATGGGAGCTTATCACTGATAATAAAGCCATAAGACAGGGTGAGAGAACACAGTTTTTCCAGATCAAATTCAGGAGAAATATCGTTGTTAACTGAAAGGGTGAGAGGGTAAAAAAGGACAAAAGTTACTAAAAGTGAAGGTCAGATTCAAAGAAAAAGAAAAAAGATAGACTGGTGTTAGGGAGGTGGTGAGGAAATCTGATAATTTCAAGGTGAAGTTGGGGACAGCGTGAAATGCAATAGAGAAGTCAAAAAGGATAACTGAATGGAGACTCTTGAGTTTAGGAAATGGAAATATTGGTGTAATAGTCATCTTGGAAAACATACCATTCTGCCCATGGCCCTTCAAAGTTCATGTTCTTTTGATGTACAAAATGCATTCATTCATCCCAACAGTCCTCAAAATTGTCCCAGCATCCAATTCTAAACTCTAACATCTGAAGCCTCATGTAAATATTATTTAATTAAGATATGGATGAGACTTGAAACATTATTCATACTGAGGCAAAATTCCTCTTCAGCTATTGACCTGTAAAACCAGACAAGTTACAAGCTACCAAAATACAAAAGGGGATTAGGGGTAGGATAGATACTCTCATTCCAAAAGGGAGAAACAGGAAGAGAAGGAAGGGGTGATGTATCTCAAACCTTGCAAGCTGAATTCAGATCTTAAGGCTCAAGAATGATCTCTGGCTCAATGATCTGCCTTCAAGATCTATGGAGCTGATGGCCCAATCTCCAAAGCAGGGTTGGAAAGGGTCCTACCTCATTCTCATAGCTCTACAGGGTAGTCTAGCCCTGTGTCTTTGGACAGAGTCCATCTGACCTATGAAAACTAAGACAGCGACCCTGATAACTTCTGAATTGTTTTGGGGATGATTTTCCCCTTCTTCTTAAAGAGGGGACTTTCATGGCCAAATAGCTCCATTACTCTGAGAAGCTGCTTGCAAAATCCAACAGCCTTTCTTCACTTTGTCCTGTCTCCATCCCCTTAGTTCAAACTGGAAGTGTTGCAACTCATACAATCTCATAAACTCTCTATTGAGTAGTATTCTAGCCATACCCCGGTGTTCACATCAGAATATGCTTTGTTATTTTTTAAAATATGAATAGGCTGAGAATTTTCCAAATCTTCAAGTTTTAGTTACTTTTGCTTAACAATTCCTTCTTCAATTCATTTCTCTCCCTTCACACTTTATTATAAGCAGTCAGGAGGGATCAAGCTTCTCCTTCAACACTTTGCTTAGAAATATTCTCAGCAAAATATCCAATTTTATCATTCACAAGATATGCCTTCCATAAAACACTAGGACACAGCAATTCAGCCAAATTCTTTGCCACTTAATAACAAGGGTCATCTTTCCTCTAGTTTCCAACAACATAGTCCTCAGTTTCATCTAAGGTCTTACCAGAATCATCTTTAAAATATATTTTATTCACATGCACCTAAAAACTCCTCCAGCCTCTAATTATTACCCAGTTCCAAAGCTGCTTCCATATGTTTAGATATTTGCTACAACAGTAGCCCATTCTTTGTACCAAAATCTATATTAGTCATCTCAGGGGTGCATAACAAACTGTTGACCTTTCCTTTTACCCTTCAGGATTGCCTGGGTGGCTTCCAAAACATAAATTTATTTCTCACAGCTCTGGAGGCTGATACATTCAAGAATAGGGTGCCAGCCAATTCAGCTACCTAGGGAGGGCCCTCTTCAGGCTTTCAGATGGCCACATTCTCACTGTGTCCTCACAAGGCGAAGAGAGAAAGCTAGCCTTGTCATGTCTACTCCTGCTTCTAAGAAAAGGAAGTAAGATCCCTCTCTGCTCCAACAACGTTGTGCTAATCACTGCCTTCAGCCAGTGAGAAAACGTCACAACCTTGAACTCTTCCTCTCTAATATTTTTTTTTTCCAAAACAACTTTTCCCACTTTCCTCCTAAAACCTAATAAAAGCCGATCTTTCTTTTTCCCTTCAGGCTTGCCTAGGGTTCACTACAGCTTGCTTGTCCTTAGTTGCAGTCTCTCTGCTATTCCCAAATAAACTCATTTTTTTTTTTTTTTTTTACTTAATCACACCATACCAATTGGTCACCTTGGTGAAAGTCACTAGATTACAGTAAACTCCGGGGTACGCAAGGTTTTGAGGAACGCTGGTCAATAAAAAATTGTGCTCCTTTTAAAAGTAGATGGATAAATAGGCCATTGCTTTAGGAAGAGGAAGCAATTTGAGGTCACTCATCTACCACTCCTGGAGAACTGATACGAAAGATGCCTGAGAGGAGGCAGTGAGTCAGGAGGAGTTGATGCTACAGGATAAAAAAAATACCGCAGCTGTGATGGGATCAAGAGTGTAGGTAAAAGGTAGGTTCTGTAAAGGAAGAAAGGTAATGCTTTCTCTGAATCAGCAATGAAGGAAAGGTCTCTAGCTGGAGAAGAGCGACAGTCCAGAATTTCATATCCTTCTATCACTGTTTATTTATTTATTTAGTAAATTAGGAAGTAGTAACACATACTGAGAATGAAAGACAATTTGAGACAGAGAGAAGAGGTTTGAAATGGCCCAAAGGAGAACATTCTCAGATTTTGCTGTGTGAACAAGCTAGCAGGCATCCATGGAGAAATGGGAAAGTAAGCTCACATATCAGGGTGAAGATCACCACACATATTAAAGCTCAATATCAGATAGAAATCATAAGCTTGGAATTGCATCAACTGACTTGAGTATTTCATTGTCCTCAGAACCAGAGGAAGAGAGTAACTGGGTATATTTGGGTCCATCCAGGGAAAGGTATTACCAAGTAAGTGAGACAGGAACACAGAGATCAGGATGAATAAGCAAAAAAATCTTTGTAAAAATATATGGATGTTAGGGGCGCCTGGGTGGCTCAGTCGGTTAAGTGTCCGACTTCGGCTCAGGTCATGATCTCACGGTTCGTGGGTTCAAGCCCCGCATCGGGCTCTGTGCTGACAGCTCAGAGCCTGGAGCCTGCTTCAGATTCTGTGTCTCCCTCTCTCTCTGACCCTCCCCTGCTCACGCTGTCTCTCTCTCTCGGAAATAAACATTAAAAATATATATATATGGATGTTAGAAAAACTCATAGAAACTCAGAATGATTTTTGGACACTAGCATGCATCTTGTAGTTTCTTTTACAAAGGCTTTCTTACTATCACCAACAAACACATAGGCCACAATATATTTCTTCCCATCTAAACATTAAAAAATTAAATCAGTTTCTTCTTCTAAAACTTTATTTTAACCTGAAAGTACCAGGCTATAATTGTATAGCATCAGGTAAACATATATATTCTAAAACAATGAGAGAATAAGAAAGACTACTTTTTAAAAATCATATGAACAAGGAATTTCTTACTATTTTATTTATTTTAACAATTTGGCTCCTGATAATCCTCTCTATCTCTTTAGTAACAAATGATCCATGTTTCCCACAGAATTTAATTTTGAATTATAATATATCTTTTAAACAAGTGACTTTTACCCATGTCACAATATATAACATTGAGCTAAAAGGTCCTAACTTTAAGAAAACTATAAACCACTGAAAGAGTAGGACAATTAAGCAACACACACAAGCCAAGTACTGAATATATGAGTTTAATGAAACCAGTAACCTTGGGTCACATAAATCGATGGGTTTATTTTGCTGTCAGAGTGAATTTATTTGAATCATAACTTCTATATTTCTTTACAATTGTAATAATGTTTGGCAATGTTGGACTACCTTTATAATAATGGCTTCACAGTATTCAATTTCATTTTAAAACATCTAATGCAAATTTAATACTTTTATCTTTTATGACAAGACTTAGCTCAGTCTGAAATAATCACTGTATTAACATTTTTTACCCATTCAAATAGTCCAATTCATTATTACAAAAACAGCAAGCATCCTCAGCCTGTCATTAATTCCTACTGTTTTAATTACAAGAAAAAAAATACTCTATGGAAGGCTTTTGTGGATAATGGCACTATAAACAAAATCTTATGCAAAGATATGAAAATAAAATGGAGTAATTTTTTTCTATATTGATATTCTGGTTAGAAATACCATATTTTTGGCAAAAAAATTAAAGTCTGTTAAAGTATAATGATTATTTATCTGAATTCAGTCACAAAGAGGCTTTTTGGGACTACATATTAATTTTGACTTTTTGGAAACTCATGAAATCTACAGATATGTATTTTTACGTATCTGGTATTTTTATATGTCAGCTCTATACCCATTCAGATTTAACATATTTTTTTCTTTTTTAGGGCACTTCAACAAAATTTAGTTTTTGTATATTATGATAACATATAAATGACTGTCAGTGTCAGGAGGTACAACTTATTCAAAGCTTAAAAATAAATGCTGCATAAAATTTTACACAGAAACAAAAATCCAACTTTGGGCACGACTGTTTCTTAAATTGTTTAAACAACCGTCTTTACAAAACCGACCACTTAATTTAGAATATAGGTTACATGGAACATGGCTGGGATTTGACAAGTGGGGAGAAGCTCAGAATATAGGTTTGTTTAGCATTATTATTATTATTATTATTATTAACCTAAATCAGAATATATCACTGAGGAAGGCTCTTCTGAACTTTCCATCACAGAAAAGATGAGTTTCAATTAAAATATTGTCAGAGGATAACTTTGGGGAAAATACCAGTCACTCATAGTCTTCTAGAGGTGACAAGGAAGGACAACTGTTCTCGTGCACATCCACTCAACAATGTACACACACACACACACACACACACACACACACTTACAAAGCATGCATATTGTGATAATGCTATTGTGGATGTACAAAGACCTATGCACACATGGGGGTAAAAGAGAAATTCCAAATGGAGTAATTAGCAATTTTGTGAACAAAGGTAAGCCTTGAAATATATCTTAAAGGATGAATAACATTTAGAATATCTTTTAGTAAAGCTACATTGCATTAAGACAAGATATGCCTATTTATTCTTTTAAGATTAAACTCAAGTATAGGTAAGATATTTTCCATAATGAGGTATTATTTTAATACATATTTAAAATGTGTTTGTAGATCAATGCTAGACATCTGTTAGCACTGAGGTCATACATCATATACTTCTTTCTGAGTAGAAGAGAGAGGTTAGTTCACTAAAAGAAAAGCAGAACTAAGAATTGTGAGAGATTCCATAAGCAAACAAACAAACAAACAAATAAATAAAGGCACTATTTCTACTCTTGCAATATTTAAAATCTCTTTGGGAAAACTATAATATTCAACTATGCACATCCTATATGTTTCAGTATTCCCAAATAAGAAGACTAATAAATTTATTTTATTTTATTTTTTATGATTTTATTTTTAAGTACACTCAACATGGGGCTCGAACTTATAATCCAGAGATCAATTACATGCTCTCCCAAAGGAGTCTGACAAGTACTCCTAATAAATTTAACTGTTATTATATTTTCACTTCTAGCATCAGCTTGAACCATCTTTATGAACAAAAATTGTTTATGTCTAGATATTAATATAAGTTAGCACCTGATAATGCACCTCACACATGCAGTGTGACAAATAATGGTTAAGAATTATCTGCAAAACTAGGAAGAATATACCTTAAAAGTAAGTTGCATTTTTATGTTATTATAGTATTATCCTGAAATGGTATGGATGATATAGTATTACTAGCAGAATATTAAAATTGGTATGAAAATAAGATGTTTCCTTAAAGATTTAACAGTTTTATAAAATCCAATATTTTTTATTTCATAATCAGTCCAAAGTTCAGCAATTATTTCCTCTATTAACATTTGCAGCTAAGGCGTAGAGTTTATTAAATTAGCAAATGGTTATTCACTATAATATAACCATAAATTGAATTCTAACTCAAGAATGCATTAATTGTTCTTTTCTGTTGAGGACAGGAGCTTATTACCAGCTTTTAACCTGAACAGACATAGTTCATATGCAATTTAGATTAAATGTGAATATAAAATAGAAGGCACACATATCATCTGTGAAGAAATATCTTCATCCCTAATAAATATGTATCAATATTATAGCCCATTTCATTACTAAAGACAAGTTATAAAACATAAAGTTGGGTTTAATAAAAGAAAGTCAATTTAATGGAAATGAGGAATTACCTACAGGAATATTATAGATATAAGCTATAATATTCTTTGGGTGAGGAAGGATAACTTGATTTACTTGTAAGTTAGAGGTCTAGAGATAAGTGTCATAGAAAGAAAATAGGAAGAAGCCTCCAGTAGCTGACTAGGGAATCAATAATCATTCGGCAAGGATTTATGGAGAATCTACTATGTTCTAGGCACTGTGATATAATTGCAAGGATTTGTGTAATAGGAAACACTAAAAAGCACTTGTTAACTGATAAGCAATGTCATAAGCACTTTGTACAACAATCCTGTGAGGTAAGTACTACTATTATACCACTGTACAGGTAACAAAACTGAGGCATGAAAATGTTAAATGATTTTCCCAAAGACACACAGTAATTGGTAGAGTTGGATTTTTAACTTAGACCATTTGGCTTTAGGTCTAGGAATAGCATGCACAGAACTGAGGTTAGAAAGATTATGGAATTTGGCAGGTCTATAAAAAAGCCAATGTAGTCAAGCAGAAATAATGAGGTGGGAGCATGGTGTGAGATGAGACTGGAGGGGTCTGAAGGAGCTAGCCTGAGGATCTTAGATCCATATTCAGGATTTTGATTTTTATCCTCAGAGCAGTAAAAATCATTGGGGGATTGTAACTAGAAAGGCTGGGAAGTAACACAACCGAGTTACATTTTGAGAAAATCTTATTGACTATCGGGTTCAAGGCTGATTAGAGAGGGAAGATAAAAGTAAAAGTGAGAGCTAAGAGGCTATTTTATAGTTGAAGTGAGGGATGATGGGAGCCTGTACTAGGGTGGTGGTAGAAATGATGGGAGAGATGAGAAGTAATTCAATTTGTAAGATATTTAAGAGTCTGTATCAATGGTACTTAATATCAGATAGAATAGGAGCATGGGGAAGAATAAATATCAAGAATAACTTTAAAGTTTTAGTTATTGCTGCTGACTGGATGATAAAATATGCAGGACTAGCCTTTACATTATACAGGTTTCTGCTTAAATATCTCCTAAAAGAAGTCATCTTTGACTGTTTGAATCTTCCTCTAAGATTCTAAATATCATCTTCCTCTAAGTCTCTAAATCCTGTCCTGCTTTATTTCCTTCATAGCACATTTGACTACCTGACGAAATATTAGCATATTTTTTATTTACCTATCTATTTTCTTTCACCAACTATAATGAAAGCACAATGAGGTCAATTTGTCACTGTTACTAACGTTGTATTCTCTACCCCTTAGAACAGCATCTTGCATATCCCAAGTGGGAAATCAGTATTTATTGAATGAAAAAATGAATGTGAGAGTCACCAGAATATGTGAAATGGTTGATGTTGTGGATATGAATGAGAATCCTTCACAGAGATCAAAGAAGGGAAATGTATGTAAGTGAAGGTAGAAAAAAAGAAACAAGGAAGGAAACAGATGACAAAGTTGAGGTGGTGGTGGGAGAAGGTTCAACAAAGAGCATTGCAGTGGAAATCCAGGAAATAATCAGTTTGGCAATGTCAAAGGCTAGAATGTCAATATAGGAAGAGGACTGAAGAGATGCTATTGTAATTGACATTTAGGAGTGTTATGGACAAAAGTTTTCCTTAAGTGTTAGGCACAGAAGATAGTCTACAGTCGTTTGGAAGAGAAACTGGACATGAAACAGGGAGACAGCAAGTTTAGACCATTCTCTCAAGAGGTAGAGCTATGGAGAAGTAAAGGGAAGCCCAGCATCAATGCGGGAAGAAAACAGGAAGATATGCAAAGAAATCCTAGAAAGGAGTTGATGCAGAACCCAGAGATGTTTCTTGATGGAAGTCATGGGAGCTTGGTCAGGAGCTTAGCAGAGAAAGAGCTTGGGTGGTAAAAGAAGGGCAAGGGTGGACAGAGGCACATACAGAATCTAGCATGTGGACTATACTTTATTCAGCTTATTTAAGCAACAACATCGAACTAAATGCAACCTCTTGCAAAGTTTCCAGGTTAGCAAAACTGTTCATTTAAGGGTGAACAAATAGGGGCACCTGGGTGGCTCAGTAGGTTAAGCGTCCGACTTTGGCTCAGGTCATGATCTCATGGTTCGTGGGTTCGAGCCCCGCATCGGGCTCTGTGCTGACAGCTAGCTCAGAGCCTGGAGCCTGCTTCTGATTCTGTGTTTCCCTTTCTCTGACCCTCCCTTGCTCACGCTGTGTTTCTCTATTTCAGAAATAAATAAAACATTAAAAAAATAAAAAAAAGGTGAACATAGTTCTGCTTAAGAAAAATTAAATTTTTAGCTTACATATCAAGAAATATATTTTTAATAAAAATATATAAATATAACCTATTTCTTCCAATTTTCTTCATAAATGAAAATAATCACTATGTATACTCTGAAGTATTGCTTGATATGTTCCTTCATGGATCAACTAAACATTAATACGCACAAAAAAGAAAAATGAAGAAGCTCTGTTTTCAATTATTTCTACTTTCAGCAGATTATATTTATTAATATAGATAACATAGATTAATATAGATAATATTGGCCAAATTAAGTCATGATAGATTATTATAAGATACCTCCTTTGAAAATCTTCATCACACACTGTATATATCATAGTATAATATCTTACTTTTATATCAAAGACATTATCGTAGGGAACTTCATTGAGTTTTACCTATAATGATATTATTAGATGTCATATTAAATCATTCAGCATTTATAATATTTTATGAATACTAAAAATTGATATTGACATAAAATTACAGAATAAAAAATACATATAATTACATTTCCAAAAAAATGATTAAATATGTCTCTCAAAGTGTAACTCTCTTTGAAAGAAGATGTGGAAAATTAAAATCACAGGACTTTCTCCTTCCCTTTTAATATATTACATTCATGAAATCCCTCTTTAATTTCTTATCCATAATACCAGATTGCAAGGAGAAAATTTGTAGCTTAGCTTTCCAGTGATTTTCTATTTCTTTATTAATTATCATGTGTGCCTTTTCATTCGGGGAGCTAGGTAAATGGTTTCAACAATGAAATGGTAACACTTCAAGAAAGGGGCAAATTAACATTTAATTAAATAAAAAATTATACTGCTCTCATTTAGTAGGAGCATAATTAAATTCACATCTTTAAAGTTTAAGGTCTCTGAAGTCCTGAGCTCATTTTAAAAGTATGTTAGAGATGCCGAAATTGTAGATATTACTTAGGGCCACTACATAACACAACTCCAGAGAGCACTATTCACATAAAAATTTGGTTTATTTAATTTCACCTTGTTTATAACTCTTCTTTAAATTTCCCTGATGTTCCCCTTTTCATACACTAGTACTCTTCAGTATCTTCACTAATTAATCATCTTAAAAAAAAAAACAAGTAAAATGAAAAAGGATGTGAGAATTAACAGCGTACAATGTGTTTTTGACTATCCACTAGACATATTTTCAAACGAAAAGCTCTAATGTTTTCCTAAACTCATTTCATAGCTTTAGCGTGCTTTGGATCTTAACTACATAGATGTGTTATAAATCAATGCTATGATTTCATTCACGAAGAAACAGTAGAGAAGCAGACACAGATCTCAGGACAGTACGTGCATTTTGTGTTGCATCAGGCTAACTAACGTTAAAAATGTGTCTATGGCAACTAAGCCATCTGTTCACTTGCTTTTTTGTAGAGAGTTGTTTATCTGCTTTAATGTACCTGTACATCCCATTTTACAAAATGAATAAGCACTGTTGCAGGAAAAAAAACCAAAAACGTTAAACCATTGAAGCTCAATGGTAGTTGTAGAAACAGTAAAACTATGGATACTCAACATATTCTCTAAGTGGAGAAATTCCAATAATCAACTATAAAAATTCTAATTTTAATTAGAATACAAATGCCTCCAAATATATTTTTTAAAAAAGTTTGCAAGTAAATCTACAGATAAGTGTCTATAATTGTCCTGTGTAGATTTCCCACCAGTTAGAACTAGTAAAATTCGTTCCAACAGCGTTTTTAAAAAAGTAAATATAGATAATATTAGAATAAAACTAGACTTTTCTTATTGTTTTGATATCTTTTTAATAAAAAATTATGTATTGACTAAATAAGTGAAATATCTTCCTGCAAGCACATTTGGAACCCGAGAACATATATATGTGTGTGTATATATATATATATATACACAATATATATATAGTGAATATGAATTATAACCTACTAATGCATAAAATTTTATGACTAAAAGCTCAGTAAGCATCAAATAGTAGAATATTTTAGTTTATTTAAGATTTTACAAAGTTGAAAATTCAGTTTATTCTAAATCCATGTATTTGCTCATTTCTTGCTTCATACCTCTTACATTCTATTTTGGATGTAGTATATAGAAAATCAGGCACCCAATTCCACTGATGCTAGAAGACCTCAAGCATTAAGATTACTAGGGCAGGTGCATTTGTATACTTGTTTTTTTTTTTTTTTTAGCAATTTAAAGATTTTTAGGATGATAGGAGTTAACGCCAGAAATCGGAATTTTTTAAAAGAGTATGTGTGATAAGAGAAAGTTACAAAGAATGTCAGTCAAGGGGTTAGTAGTTAAATTTTGAATTTCATATGTCCTACTCCCTGTTTTAATTGGGATCATTATAATTGATGTTATTTAGTGTCTAGAGAGACCCATGAGGGCTCCATTAGCCTTCTTGGGAAACAAGCAAAGGTAATAACTTTTCCTATCAAGCAAACAAAGACTGGCCAACTCTCCATTTGGCTCGTCAATAAACCTTCCTGCCAGAAGAGTTCTGCCTCCTCACTTGTGTAATGTGCTGTCAATATCACCTGCTGTGTTTTAAAACAATCTCCTAAATAAAACTCTTTATGAAATTCTATGAACCATTCTTTTGCTGAATGTATCAGTCTTTGCTATTCACAGCAAAGAATGTGCTTTATTCTCAATGATGCTCCTTCATTGTCCTATTTATTTCTGTCTCCAATAAACTTCATTTACACAATGGAACAGAAATTACTCTATTTAGTATGGCTATCTATTTCAATAGAAAATAGTCATACACACAGACACTTACATGTTTGATTGGGAGAAACAAAATTCAGCATTGCGATAATCTACTCTTTATTATTGACTGAAGGCAGCAATTCTGTGATAGTTTTACAATAACATTTTTCACCAGATGACATGAGAAATTATTTCTGTAGGTAATCCAATGATGTGTTATTTGAATGCCATCAACACTTAAATATTCATATTACATGCATTTCAGGGGACAATGGATTCACAAGAGTGCTTGATAGCTCTCTGAACAGTAGGTGGCAGCACTATTCAGCTGTCTTTTTGTTTCCATGTTTTGTTTTGTTTTAGGTTTTTTTTGTTTGTTTGTTTGTTTTCTGTTTTTTTCCCCAACTGAGATCATTTTCTTCACCATTAGGGAAAAAAAAGAAAATCTTCAGAAGTCCAAATGCTCACTTATAATGTCCGTATCCTAAATAGATTTCTCATAATTTGGAGTGCAAGTTAAAATGATTACCTAAGAATCAAAATCATCATAACAGTTCATGTTCTCATGCTTTTTTACTTAGCTTGTTAATATATGATCATTATCTTTTGTTTTACCTTTATTTACTTTTTGAAGTAAAGATGACAAAAGTGAAATAGGTCCACAAGTGAAGTGCTCTGAGATTAGTGCTCATCTTTAGCTGTTGTCAGTTTCAAGGGAATTCCTTTTGTATCTTCTCAAATTCTTCACAATTCACTAATTTTACCAATTTCACTAGTAATGAACCTGCTTTGAATGCCTTTTTAGGGAGAAGCCAGAGATTTTAGCCAGTTCATAGAATAGTTTCAATTTCTTGAAGGTTCAGGGGTTCAAACATTTGGTGATTTGCTTATTTTATCAGTGTCACATATTCACTTATGCACATGCAACTCAAATGTATAAAGTTATTGTGTATAAGTTCCTGAGGAGCATACATTTGTGAAACCACCTGTGATAACTGAGGAATATAAGGTAAGACTCTGTTTTTCAGGTCTAATATTTTTTGTTTAGTGGGATATACCACTGGTCTGGTATATAAAATATTCTGTAATCAGAATAACTTTTTAAAAATCATTTTATGCTTGTCTTCTCACTAGGCAGTAATCTAGTCAAACAATGTAAGGTTATCATATATGACTTTGTATTCCCAGTACTCGGCATAGGGTCATACACACTTTAAGCACTCAATAAATGTATTCTAGAATCAATGAACACTTGAGTTTATAATGTAAATAAAGCTGATCAATTATTAAAGTAAATTCAAAACTCCATTTGTTCATTCAGCATTCAGTGAGGTCCTCATTACTTTGAGCTCAAATTCTAGAAGAAAAGGCAAGTGAATTATTTATATATATATATAAATATACATATTATTTTATATATATTTTCAATGGTTTAGTAGCTATATAAAATATTCACATAATCTCACATAGGTGATGTTTTATACATGATACTTTGTTTACGAAGCTGTTACAAAAATACACATCATCTCATTTAATCTTTGTGATAACTGTTAAGTTAAAGATCTTTAATACTGAGGAACCTGAAACTTAGAGAATTTAAGAAGGTTAATAGAGCCAGAACTTCTTCTAAATCATCATCTCTTTATATCATATGAAAAGAACCCATAGAAGCAATCAGTTTTAATAAAATTTGGCCAATACATTATTCTTATTTAAACCTATACATTTGGTTTATACAATATTTTTGAAATCAATTTGAAATTGTCCATTTAAAGACAACTATTTCTTTACTTATGTTAGTATTCTCTTTGATACCATAGATACCTTTGTTCTTTGTAGACTAAATATCTCTACCTATCTTGCTTTCTGTAGTTTACTAAGTACCATAGGAGTTAATCATTGCACTGACAAGCAGAAGGAATCAATTATATTTGCTATCATTCTCATGAAGACCCTCATTGAGCAATAACACAATAATCTAAATGCCAGCTAGCTTAGAGATACAAGAATACATAACCTCAAATATTCCAGGTTAGAGTGGAGACTTGAATCTGAGCTGATGGGCCAGTGCCTTCCCTGTGTCAAACAGCTGCTCATTAATTTTACACAGGGAGAGGACCACAGGTGGCTCAGCCCATTAAGTATCTTAACATCTGATTCTTGGTCTTGGCTCAGGTCATGATCTCACAGTTCGTGAGTTGGAGCTCCACACCAGGCTTTACTGATGTCACGGAGCCTGCATGGGATTCTCTCCTCTCTGTCTCTCCCACACTTGTGTACACATTGAAGGTCATGTAAAAAGAACACTTAAATCATATAGGCCTAACCTACAAGATAATGTTAAGGTTAAACTCATAAGGAAAGTGATACAACTTATTTTTTTCTTTTATTTGCTCAGAATTCTCAACTATAAATAGATTCTATAAATAATTAGATACATTCAAGAATGACTGGATTTCGGAGATTTAGGTTTTGTTCCTAGCCGTTTTAAAGCAATATTACAACAACTACCACCACAGCCTTTCATGCCACTGTTAGAGACCAGTTCACCAGGTAGAGGAGCCGCTGGTCCAGTGTGAGTCTCATGTTAACAAACTAAATCTCACACAACATATATGTTACTTAAATTCCTTCTGCTTCACCCACTTTCTGGGCCTTTAGAGTTTTTTGATTCTAGCTCCTACTACAGTGACCAGCTCTATGTGGACTCCAGTCAGTTTCATGTCAGACAACCAGAAAGTGCTTTATCTCATTATTTACCTGTGCACCTCTCACATCTCACCTCCTGCCCTGGGCTTCCCAGCTGGCACTGCAGCTGTAAGTCTTGCACAGTACCTTGTATGCACAACCCTGAAGAGCAGGGAGGTATTGGAAAGTGAGTCTTTGACCAGTAGGAGACTGAAAGGAAACTGTGAATAAACTTTTTCAGAAGACAAAGACTCTTTCAAAGACAAAACTCTTTCAGAAGAAAAAAAGATTGCCCCAAGAGATGAAAAAATATTGCCTTGACTCCGGCTTTCCTGAGATTGTACTCCCCAAAAAGGAAATAACATGTAGCATTCGTTTCAAAATTGGCTTTCAGAAGAACCCTGGCTAAAATATACACTACTAAAAAATAGATAATCCAAACCAAACACACAGTGAAATCCCTTAACTGTCTCTAATACTTGCAGAATCTCCTGCAAACATTGAAATGAGTGAAGTCAGAGTTTTCTATTGCTCTAAGAAAGGTCCAAAGAGGTGTTATTGATTCAATCAAATGTTCTGGAATATGGAAGTTTTCTCTTATTTCCCCTGACAGTAATAAAATTATTAAACTTTTATTTTAATTTTCTGATTATTTGAGAATTTGGTTTCATTTACCATTAGCTTTTTCATAAAAGCACAAACTCTGCCTTAAAGACTTTTTAAAATGTTTATTTATTTTAGAGAGAGAAAGCGTGTGTGCAAAAGTGGGGAAGGAGTAAAGAGAGAGGGGACAGAAGATCGAAAGCAGGCACAGTGCTGATAGCAGTGAGCCAGATGTGGGGCTGGAACTCAGAAACTGTGAGATCATGACCTGAGCCTAAGTTGTATGCTTAACCTGCTGAGCCACCCAGGTGTCCCTATACTTTAGAGGAACATATAAATCATGTTTTCTTTGGCAGAAAAAAAAAATATATATACATATATATGTATATATATATATATATAAATGATGTGGCTCTATTAGAAGTTTCACATCACCCCAAATAACTGACTGAATATAAAACAAGTACACCCTAAGCCAGCACACATCAGTGTTCAGAAAATGCTGAAATAAGAGACATTTATTTCTTAATAATTTATAGCCCAAACTGTTCTAAGAAAAGATTTAGGACAACCAAGTAAGAAAATGCAACCCTGGTCAATGAACTACTTTCTTGCAATGGGGTCATTTTCTGTATTTGAATAGCTTGTGTTTCTATAATTTTTTTTCCCCTCTCAAGAACAATAATCCCAACACTCTCCTTTTAGAAAAATGGATGGAAGTCAAAATAATCCAGGCACATTTGTCTCCAGGAAAAAAATTATGATTCTATTATTTCAGGGTTGTTCATATCTATATAATGAACATTGAACTGAACCACTATGACTTAGTCAACTTTTGAATTTACATCTATTGCTCTCTACATTATGCCTTATACTATATACACATTGGCACACACTCGTGATATATGGTTAATAGTCAACATCAGGTAACTCAGGTTGAAAAAGAAGAACAAAAGAAATACAAAGTTTAGTCAGAATTACAGTGGAGGCTAAAAAAATGCATATAAAATCTTCATTTTTTCCAGAAGTCCCTTCATTTTGAATCTCTTTATATTAACTACCTTTTCATGATCTCCTCACCCAATTCTAGATCAGACTTGCAGGAATGCTTGAAAATGCCAACACTACTGTTACAAAAACTTACTTTTCAAATTTTTAAATTATTTTTTGTTATTGTCAGTAAAAACAAATAGCATAAGACCCGTTGTCTCCTTCAGCACTTTATACTCTTCTTATAGGTCAAATAGTTTTTTGCAATTGCTGATAATGATCTAATTTCTCCTAGACTATAATTACCTCAAAAGAATTAACAGATTTATCTTTGTATAACCTTCAGTGGTCTATATAGTCCCTTGCATATAAGAGTATAATAAATATTTCCTAGATAAATTAATGTGTTTTTGTTGAATCTTAAGAAGACTATGCATTGCCAGAACATTAATTTCTTAGAGTGGGTTAATAACTGTTATTAACTTAAAGTTGAACATCTCCATAATAATTCACTATAAAACAACTGGGGCCAGACTGTGCAAAATTTAAGCATAATTACTGTTTAAAAATCACATTAACGTAGTTTTCACATCTGCAAAATTTGTTAGTAGAACTTTTATCTTGGCAAAAATCTGACAAAATAAATTCTCAGTATGTGGTTGTATTATGTGTTATATAAATAATTTCTTATATTTCAAGTTGTTATTTTGAAAAATAAACCCAGGGCTTGCCTTCCTATACAGATATATAATCTAGATTCAAAGGAATGGTTTTAGCCTTTTCTTTTTACATTTTCCTGCATTTTCTCATTTCAATATTCCTTAAATATTTGTGAACTTATAGTATAAAATAAAATTTGCACCTAGAACCTACTTCAGAGGCTAGACTCAAACTGGAAACTGTAAAAATTTCTTAAAAAAAAGAAAACATTGTTTCTTAATTATGTTATTGAAACTCTCCACTGGCTTCATGGAACAGATATATTGCTCTTCTCTTTGGTAACCTTCTCTACTCCTTGCTCTTGATTAGGCCATATTTACTGTAGGGTTAATTTAAAAGGTATTTGACAATCTTTCTGTGCCATTTGAAAAGACAAATAATTTATTACTGCATATTTTAAAAATCACTATAAGACAAAATAAGTAAGTCACTTGCTCTTTTTAATAATCAAGAAACAAAGGGAATATTTTCTATTAGGGGGTATTTGTATTAATATTATCAATACTAAAAACATGAAATAAATCAGAAATAATTATAGTTGAGAAGACATAATATGGAAGAAAAAGACAAATGGAGAACGATTTTTTTCCTTTTTTAAAGAAGTGGACATGGGGAAAAATGAGAGATGTCAGAGGAACTCATTAAGGTAATTTCTTTTAATTCCTCCCCACCCCTTTTTTTTGGTAGTATCACATCTTCTCAATACCTGGCCTATAGGAAAATATATATTTTAAGTTTTTATTTTATTTATTTTATTTATTTTATTTTATTTTATTTTATTTTATTATTTGATAGACAGAGACATCACAAGTGGAGGAGAAGCAGAGAGAGAGGAAGGAAGAGAGAATCCCAAGCAAGTTCTATGTGGTCAGGGCAGAGCCCGATGGGTCTCTAACTACTGAAGCCATTAGATAATGACCTGAGCCAAAATCAAGAGAGGATGCTTAATGCCACTCAGGCACCCCAGGAAAAAGTTTCTTTTTAACTATATTAAATTGGGAATAAAGATACAGATACTCATCAAGAAAGCTACTGTTTATATTCTATCTGAGAAAATGTGTTTATGGTTAGGGAATGGGGAAAATGGACAAGAAAAATGAAGAGTTTATTGAAAATGAAAAGGTTAATTAAATGGAAAATCTTGAAGATAAGAAAAAGGGAAGTGGTAATGTGTTTTTAAGGCACTCTGGGACAATCATTTTAAGAATGATTATATATTATTTTTTAATTTGCAAATGAAAATGCAGTGAGGATGTAAAGCAGCTGGAGGCGAGTTATAATAAGTAAGCAAGGGTTACCTATGCCAGTAAACTGGGATGGCCCCACAAATAGCATCTCACAGAAAGCAAGTTTCATGTGGTCCAAATGATGAAAAAATAAAAGTTTATTTTTTTATTTCTTTTTACTTTTTTAACTTTTTGCTTTTTTTTTTTTTTAAGGAAATGATTGGTGCATCAAAATCCAAAAGAGACAGCTCATTATTTAGTCTAGATTTTTCCAGCTCTTACTTTGTAAGGTCCTATTGGACTTTTCAGTATTCTTGAAAAATTGTCATTCCCAAAGTATGGAATTACCTTGCTATCCTTTTCTAAAAGTCAATACTAAAAAAAAAAAAAAAAAAAAGATTAAAGGGGAAAACTGTGTAATCAAATTTTCAAATGTTTGTTTTAATCTATGTGTAAATAGTTTGGTATTTAAACTGAAATTATACTTCTAAAATTCAAAACCAACAATACTTTTCGTTTCTCTTCAATCCAGCCCCAAAGCATATTTTCTAGTTTCCCTTTTTCTGTTCAATGAGAAAAATTAATGAATCCAAGATCACACCAAAATACAATCTGATAGAAGTCAATGTGTTGTGATAATAAACACCAATGAGGTATTCTGCTACTTCATGGCTAGCTATAGCAGTAATTTATTTATTCTAAAATGATCCTAGAAAAAGGAGCTTCTCAGCTCCTTCCATAGTCTCAGATGGAATCTGTTCTACAGCTACGTGCTGTGATACCCCTTGCTTGATAATGATTCCAGACTTAAGAAAAGAACTAGGAAGCCCATTGCTTATATGTCTAGTTGGTAATTCTCCTTCATCTGCAAAAAGCAGGGCTATAGTTTTTAGTTTCAAGGGTTCTGGCTCAAATTCCAGCAGGTTCATGTACAGACTGGAAATCTGCTCCTTGATTAAGAAAACTAATTTAATGCCGTTTTGTGGATTCCATACATGGACCTGAGTGATTTTGCAAATCCTTCCTGGGATCTTCTGGGGGAGTTTCTCAGGTGTTAGATCAGTGTTGGTTTGCAGAAGCAGCAGTCAGTCTCCTCATAGCTTCATTAATCTAGCCGGAAGTGGGCCCCATTTAGCATTACCCAGATGGTAAAATTGAGGTTGATTATCTGCTTTTGGAAGCTCAAATGTGCTAATATGTCAGGCAGTATTTCACAAAGTTTAGTGGACATAGGATGCAGCTGGGAGCAATTTAAAATGCAGATTTCATGACCCCACTCTCAAAGATTCTCACTCTCGGATCTGGGTTAGAATCAGCATTTTAAATAAGTATCCTCCCACCTCCTCTGGCAGGTCTTTTCTGGAAGTTGAACAGTAGGTTAAATGGCCTTTCTATCAAATAGTGACTTCACATCTCATTCAAGTCAAAAGTGGATAGTCACTTCCATGACATTCAGGACCCTACATGATCTGGTCCTCAGTACCTCTCTGACCTAATCTCCAAGATTAGCCCATCACTTATTTTACTCCAGCCACATTGGCCTCTTTGATGTTCCCCAAAATTGTCAGGCATGCCCCCAACTCAGGGGCTTTACCTTTGTTCTTCTTTCCCTTAAAGTGCTTTTTTCCTAATTATCTGCACGTGTAGCTTTACTATTTAAGTCCCATCTCACATGTCACTGTCTGAGGGAGAACTGCTCTGTCCACCCAATCTAAAATTGCAAGCCCTCTCCACACTTCATACCACTGTTTTTTTGCTTTATTTTTCTCTTGAGCACTTAGCTTGTTATTTTCTGATTTCTCTAATAAAAGATAAGTTCCATGAAAATAGGACTTTTTTGGTCTCTTTTGTCTACCATCTTGGATTCTAGGGCATATATAATAGTCACTTACCTATTTATTGAGGATATGAATTAATGAGGATATGAATAATTGCATGGAGTCAGGCAATATTGTGGACTTAGAAGTAACTGGGGAATATCCATATAAGCTCTTTGTCAGAGAAATATCTTTACGGCTTATAACTAGAGTTCCTAAATTTCAGCCATCTCAACAATATCTAATCAAAAGTTCAAAAGGCAATGGCAATATGCATAGTTGAAGACCAGTTAGGTATGGTAGGCTGATACTTTGTCAATTTCTGCTGGGGACTAAATATATCATGATTATGAAGAATAGTAGAACCCAAACTACCCTTAAAATCAGAAAAACTGGTTCAGGTCACAGGTCTGTCATTTATAATCTATATTGTCTTGGTCAAATCACGTAAAGATTCAGTGTTTATTAAATTTTTAAATGTTTTATTTATTTTTGAGACAGAGATAGAGACAGCATGAGCAGGGGAGGATTAGAGAGAGAGGGAGACACAGAATCTGAAAACAGGCCTTCAGGCCTTGAGCTAGCTGTCAGCACAGAGCCTGACACGGGGCTCAAAACCACACACCATGAAATCATGACCTGAGTCGAAGTCGGATGCTTAACCGACTGAGCCACCCAGGCGCCCCATAAAGATTGAGTTTGAATAGTGTTATCACTCACCTCACTGATGGATGTTCACCTCACCTATAAGAAGACCACAATAGCAAATGCTTCTATCACCTTATAGAATCTAGAGAATGAATGTGAGAAAAGCATTTTTATATAATAAAGTATTATATAAGTGTAAGTAGTTTATACTTATTTCCCTTCACATTTAACAACATTTTAACCTGATGTGACAGACTTTTTCAGTGGTGGTTATCAGTGAACCAGGTCCCAGTGTATCAGTATAGTCCCACATCGATTCTGGGCTTGACCAAGAGACTTGCTTTGGCCAGTGGAATATCAACAAGCATGATGCAACCAGAGGTATAATAAACACTTGCACTTTGGAGCTTGTACTCTTGAAAGCCAGCTGCAATGCTATAAAGAGGGTCTCACTAAGCATCTCAATAAGGAAACACTGCATGGAGGATATACTGGTGGGTGAGAGGCTTTTTTGGATATTCT
This sequence comes from Crocuta crocuta, assembly GCF_008692635.1. NCBI lineage: Eukaryota > Metazoa > Chordata > Mammalia > Carnivora > Hyaenidae > Crocuta > Crocuta crocuta. The sequence goes on along the minus strand of NW_027527591.1, from coordinate 1,957,698 downwards.
GGGTCTGAGTGAGTTCCTGGGTGAATGTATGAAGGGCCACAGATCCAACATGTCGGGTAAGGGCACTTCCTAGCTGAGTCCAGTTAAGCAAAGCAAGAAATCAAAAGAAATAATAAGCTATTGCTTTAAGATACTTTAAGATACTAAATTTGGAGACACATTGCAATGCAGCAAAGATAATTGAAATCGCTGGGTGTTTGAAAAAGACATCATAGCCCAAAAGACTTATTTCAATGGAAAGAATTCTAGACACTATAGGAAGCAGGTGACAAGAAAAGTGGGGGGGGGGAGAGATGGAATGGCATTTGGTTAAATCAAATATGACATTTGACTTATTTCACTTATTTGTGAAACCTAATGACAGAGAGTATATAATTTATTTAAGAATATGTGCCACTAACTATAAGTGCTATTTATTCCTATGTAAGTCACTATAAATTGAAATCTATGTTGAGCAAACAAGAAAAAATATATAATCCGTAGAAACTTCCTATCTGATTTTTCTAAGACTTGGCCATTGAGAGTAGCCTACTTACTACCAGAGCAATTTTGAACTTTTCTTCTGTAAGTTAGAGTAGTTACCTGTTGGCAGGAGTCTATTGTTAATGATTAGCACTTCTCAAAGGGAGCAAATCCCTCAGAAAATGGCCAGATTTACCAGTGGGGATCTAGACCTGGGTGAATAAAATGCATTGCTGGAATTTCAGCTGGGGTTTTAATCAGTGCTGAAGCGAACTTCAGATAATCAAAGGTCAGAGCCTTTTGCTGTGATTCTGGATGGACGTAAGGACAGGACTTCGTGGAGATGCATTCTGTCCAGCAGTTGGCAAAAGGGTGAAAGCATAGGCAGTCACAGGGCACTTCGTTATCACTCTCTGAGAAATGTTCTCAACTCGGAAAGAGCTCTGACATTTTTAAAAGAGATATTGCTAACCCTTTTCTTGAAACCTGTGTCCTCGTGTTTGCATTGTTGTTCAGCACAATAGCTTTCACTTTCTAAGCACTGAGGTTGGGAAGCTTTTCAATGTGAGGTAAAAGGTGTCTTCCTACTACAAGTAAGTAACACGTTTCATTTTCTTTGTAGTTTTTTTTTTTTTAACCCAGGAACACATTCAATGATGCAGTGAAATATGAATGAGTTTCCTTTTTCAAATTTGTGGTTAACATCTTTGTTATTGTCGAGGAACTCAAGACGCAGAAGTTTTGCTGTCTCTAGGACAGTATGCCAAGCTAGTTATTTTTTACGTGACAGAGCTATCTACAAAAAATTTCAAATGCATCAGAAAACTGCTTGTGCTATTCCTGAAATAGTCCGTGACTGAAAAAAAGGCACGCCTGTGACCACCTGGTATTTTTAAATTCTCCTGTGAGCTTTGAAAGAGTAAAAGACAAAAGTGATAGGAAACTACTAGAGTTTAAACTTTTTTGCAGTAACTTGAAGGGTAGCAGAATTACCCATGCCAAAATATGCCACTCTGGCCTATTGACTATTTTGACCTGTAGGCACAGCAAATGTGGGGAGACACGTTCTCTGAACTTCCCTCATTTGCCTAAGATGAGTCTTCCAAAAGGAGCTCTCATGTCTCCTGCCCAGGAATTTCAGAAACTGGGGATGATTGACTCTTGTCATAGGAGAGGAGTCTAGAAGCTAACATTATCCCTAGACGAACTGTCACAAACTGTCATATTTCCCAACTGTTCTTCCAAGCACCCATTCATCTTTCCTAAAAATAATTTAGTCTCCTCTAAGAGGCCTGCATCCCTTCTTCCCATTTGTCCTATTAAGATAGTATTTAATTCTGAATTCTAAGACACTTCAGGCAGTTACAGATTTTTTCCTGAAATATCTTATACACATATGGGGTACACATGTTAATAAACATATGTTTGTTTTTCTGTTGTTTACCTGTCTTTTATTATAAGTGTCTGAGCTAATAACTCAGAAAGGTAAAGGAAAAAATATGTTTCCTCCCTTACAAACTCATCCCAAATGATGGAAGTCATTGAATAAAGGCATGATAATTACTGAAATCTATGGGGGACTACAAATTATAGTGTCAAATATAAGTACTATGCTCTATTGAGGGAAAACTCCCTCATTGTAAATGGGGATATATCTACCCTCTCCTTTTTTCTCTTTCTCTCTCACCAGCATTTAAGTACATATAAATTGTTTTGCTTTATGAAATAAATAATAAGTGACAGTATTGTAAAGTTTCTTGAAGTTTGTAAAATAAAATCTTGTGTTTTTTCAGGTATAATATAATTTATATTACTTGGATCTTCAGATATGCCACAGACCAGACTCCAATGTTCAAGTTAGTAATTACTATAAAAATTATTCCTTTAGAGGGACAGAACATCAAAAACTTCCCCTTGTTGGATTCATTAGGAGGTACTACTTTTCATTTTATAGCAGCACTCCTCTGCTAAAGCAAATAAAAACAGGTCTGGAAAGGCTAAAAAGTCCTGTAGCAGAATGAGCATTCAATTGGGAATAATGAAAACTGGTTTCTTATTCTTCTGTCCTGATTCAACCTCCAGTTAACAGTTTCCTCATCTAAAAAATGGGAGTGTTCATTTCTCTTCCATTTATTTCGCTGGGTTGTTATGAGGCTTAAGTTAGGTAATGTTTATAAACATGATTTACAAAAGGACAAAATAATATACACATGTGCAGGCCTACTATTAGAAGTGTTGTTTTTAAGATGGCTCCATCTAATTATTTTTATTTTCTATCTTAAGCCATAATTGCTCATCTATATGCTTGCAATGTCTCCACACGTCCATGCAGTGAACCTTATCCTTGGGGACGTCTTATTGAAAAACCTTCCCTGGAACATAAAACCAAAATTCTAAACAGACTGAATTCATATGATATGTACCTAGGGGTAATGGAAGTGGGGAAGTATGGAAGGCCATTCATTATCATGCAAAATGTGATATTAGTTATCCTCGCATATATTACTAAAAACAGCAGAGGTAATACTAAGCCATATTGGAGACAAGATGCTAAATTCCCATGGAATCTGTAAACCCATTCCTCCCTCCCTTTCAATATACCAGGGGTGATCTCTAGATAAAATAAGAGACTGTAATCCTTGATCAGCCATGAGGAGGTATAGTGATTACCAAAATATCCGTGGACACTGCACTATTCTGGCTCTTAGCTTGAGTGGAAAAGTCATGCATTATTTCCTTTTGGGGAAACCTTCAGGGATAATCTAAGGTCACGTCTACACCCACATTTGAAGCAGCTGCAGACAGAGGACCAGATGAAGAGACTCAGGTAAAGAATGCAGCTTTCATAGCCAGTGGACAGATCATAGCCAGCGAAAGGCAGGTATTTCTATGCCAGTAGGTTTTTGCACACACCAGGTTGAGTCTTCACATAAACTGTTTTAGGGATACTGAAAGGAGGAAGAAGCAAAAGAAAAAAAAAAGAAGAAAGAAAGCAAATGTCGAGTAATGCAAGGATATGCTAACAGACCTCTGTGAACCTCCATAAATCAGAGCACTTCAGCAGAGAGAGGGAAAGGAAGGAAAATATAGCCCTGCCAGAATATATTCTAAGAGAAGACCAGATCAAATGCCCTCCTTTATGAAAGGGAGATAGCATAGCGAGGTGTCTGAGCATGCCAACCCATGAGGGCGTTTTTGGCTGTGGTGTGTGAGACAGACAAGAATATGTTCAAAGGATGAGGGCAGTCTGACAGAAAACAGCAATGTGCTTATCAAAAGCCTATATGAAAATCTAGAAGTTACAGACACAGAGCAGTCAGGTGGCCAGGAAAAGTATATTTCTTGAGACATAAGGGGGTGGCAGAAAGGCCCCCAATTCTACTACACACCAACCCAGATGAGATCATTATTAGTCTTCGGACTTTGAGCAAAGAAGGGTGACAAAAGAGAGTAGTAGTGTTTGATGCTTAAGAAGAAGGATTGATAAACAGGGAAAGGTAAAGTGGGATGAATATTTTATACCCCCCAAATATAAAATAACAGAAGAATAACACAGCAATGCTTTGATGATTAGCCTCGGGAAATATCTGCCCCTGGGTAATTTGTTTCCTGCACAAGAATAACAACAAAACAACAACAGTTACAAAGACCCCATGTACTCTTTTACAGAATATATATGTATAATTTTCTTCTGTAAAGAGAGGGGGGAAACATCTTTAAATGGGGTGAGTCCAGTGTTTCATGTACAGCATTGTCAACTCATCTGGCGGAGATGAGAAAGCTGACAATCCTCTGGAGGGCTTGAGCTGAGGCTGCACGCAGAAGTCTGGAACGGCAGAGACCTGATCCTGCATGTAATGAGACCAAACAGAGCTGGGAGGGAACTCCGCTTGCAAGCCCCCTCAGACAAAGAATCAGGCAGCCAGCTGCCTGCCTGTCATGCTTCACCTTCCTCTTCAGCCTCCTGCCTTTTTTGCTATAGTCAGGATGCCATAAACAGGCTGCAGTATCTTACACTCAGGTCAGCAGCCGCGTAGCCCATAGTGTAAATATATTCATTCAGCTATCCATTCATTCAACACTTATCAAAAGCTTGCCATGTGTCTCTTACAGTGCAGAGGGTTCAGGATGCAGTGATAAATAAGAGAGACTTTTCACTAGGGAGCTTCCTTGGTCTGGTGGGGAAGTGCAGATATAAACAAATAGCCATGAGTATGTGAGTGGTGCATGTGTATTCCAAGCCAGCTATGACCTATTTCCACAGATATTTTGATGCAAACAATAACCGAGTCCATTAAAGATATATATCTTTACTAGGTTCTTTATCTTTAAAGCTCGAGAAAGGCATCCAGGAAAGGAATTTGGCCTTGTGCATAAGACTGGTTAGGAATTAACGTCTTTTTAAATTAAAAAGTTATACAATTTGGCTTGACTGAGGTGTTAATTGGAATCTTTGACATATCTAAATCACATCTTCATCATATATAAACCTTTTTCATGCAAATATAACTGGGAAGGAGTATAATTGCATGTCTACTCTTTTCTCTTTAAGAATAGAAAAAGGGTTAGCAGAACAAAGATGTTGCTCCCTGGCAGCTTCCCAGTGGGAACCAGTCAACCTTAAGTGTGTTTAAGTGGGCTTGGGAGAGTGGCTCAAGTGTTCAAGCATATAATTTTATTAAGAGAGAGATACCTGAGGACCTGGGGAGTTCCAGCTATAATCATATACTTGAAAACATGAGGGACAAAGCACAAGCTCTTTCCCTCCTTTTATTTAAAATATAAAACATTTATGATTAGCAATTAATCCCTCCTAAAGGCACTTAGTAATTTCTGGGGGAAAAAAAGCTTCACCAGTGGTTTCCTGCAGCAATCAAAAAGTTCATATTCAAATGGAAAGAAGTACTTATCCCACTAATGTAAATGGTAAATGGTAGTAGAGATGAAATTTGAAAATCAAATTCTTAATTAACACTGCCATTTTTAAGAGCACTGCTAAATCCCAGTGGGAGAAAGGAGGACTGTGTTAGTAGCACAAGCACTCTGGAAGCATGATTGTATCCAGACCGCACCCTTTTAAGTTCTCTGACTCCTTGCATGTTAGAACTAAAATGTCAAAATGGGCAATATTACTGAACAGTTGTTCTCATATAAAATCTGAAAGCAGATATCTTGTTAAAGGGAAGAAAATGACCAGTCGCACAAGTTGGCTGAGTGTAGAAAAACCCTATGAATTAGCAATAAGTGGTTTTCATCTACTTACATAATTTTTGGATGCCTCAGTTTCCTAATCCTTAAAATGGGTATCAGCATATTTTACAGGGAAGCTTTATGATGACTTGAAGTCATGACTTTAAAAGTTATGTATGATTACAGGGCACCTAGGTGGCTCAGTTGATTAAGCTTCTGACTCTTGATTTCAGCTCAGGTCATGATCTCACAGTCGTAAGATCAAGCCCTATGATGGGCTCTGCACTGACCACATAGAGCCTGCTTGGGATTCTCTCTCTCCCTCTCTCTCTGCTGCTACCCTACTTACTCATGTGTGAACACCCTCTAAAAAAATAAAAATAAATAAATAAATAAACAAATAAATAAATAAATAAACTTTTAAAAAAGTTATGTATGATCTCTATAACTTTGAAGAATTGCGAGGTATAATCCACTACAACAGTGCTTCTCAAACCTTAATGTGTATATGAATCACCAGTGGATCTTGTTACAATGCAAATTCTGATTTAGTAGGTCTGGGGAGAGGCCAACAGTCTATATTTCTAGGTGATAACCATGCTGCTGATCTATGCATCGTCCGTGGAGTAGCAAGGTTCTAAAGTACACATTGCCCAATTGTAATTACCATAGATGACTGCAACAAAAATCTCTCATGCTACTCAGTCTATGGCAAGCAATGCAAATGTGTTGCTTCTAGAAGTCAAGTAGAATCTATGTCTCCATCTCCTTTAATCTGAGCAGGCCCCATGATAAATTGCACAGAGTATGGTGAAATTAATGCTGTGACATTTATGATATTTATGTGGCATTAACTGGCCTGGCAGCTTCAAACTTTGGAAGCCAGTTACCACGAAAGGAGTGTAACTGCCTTTGGACAAACTATGTCATGAGAAGCTCAAGAAGTATAAAGAGAGAATGAGAGAATGAGCCTGCCTGCCATAGGGAAAGCAGTGAAAGGGGGAGAGAGGGAAAGAGGGAGAGAGAGTCAAAGAGCACAGAGATAGCTGTCATGTGAGTGAAGAAGTCGTATTCAAAGTGGATCTTTTGATCCCAGTTGATACCACATAGATTAGAAAAACCATCAGTCAAGACTTTCATGGATTTCAGGGGCACCTGGGTGGCTCAGTCGGTTAAGCATCCAACTTCGGCTCAGGTGATGATCTCACGGTTCGTGGGTTAAAGTGAGGTGAATGGAAAGAGTCTAGGCCGACTCAGTATTTATAACTTAGGCTCTTGTGTATGGTAGTTCCATTAACCAAGGAACTTATAATCTTTTAATAGGGTAAGATGATATATTAAATTTTTTGCCATGTTGAATTTGAGGCTCCATGAAAAAATTCCAGGTGTTACATAATCAGATAGATGTGTAGTTATAATGTACACTTCTTTTTTGTTGTTGTCTATTTATTTATTTTGAGAGAGAGAAAGAGAGCACAAACATGGGGGAGGGACAGAGGGAGAGAGATATTGAACCCTAAGCAGGCTCCACACTGTCAGTGCAGAGCTTGATGCAGGGCTTGATCCCATGAACTATGAGATCATGACCTGAGCCAAGACTAAGAGTCAGATGCTTACCTAACTGAGCCACTGAGGTGCCCCATAATGTACATTTCTAAATTATTATCACATAGATGATAGATAAAGTTCTGTTTTGGATGACTTTCCCAAATCTATGGTGAGAAGTAGTAAGTCAGCTAATGAAAGTTCCCTTAAGCAGTCCAAGCTACACCATCACTTGGACCATGAATTGTTGGCACCTCCAGCCAACAGGAAGCCATATCCACTATCTGGTTTCTGCAGTTGTACACTCAGCCAAATAAAGAGAGGCCACCCACATTCATGGGATCTCTAGAAATTATATGTAAGAGTCTCAGGGTGAGAACAGAACAAGGTATTAGAGAAAATGATAGTATCTATACTAGACCCATTATCTATACCAGCATTGAACAATAACTTACAGTTAAGAATAAGTTACAGAGCCACTAAGGATTTCTACATATAATAGCATAATAATACTATAATAGTTCAGGAGGTAGTGTTATCAAGTGAAGACTGATTATATAGTTAATGATCCAATAGCAAAGACATATCTCAAGTTCCAGATATATGTTGATTATTTCTACTTGAATGCATCATGAATACCTACAAATACATATGTTTAAAACGAATCTCGTATCCCTCTAAAATAATACCTCTTCCTAAAATCCTTACCTTTGTACATGACACAATCTCCACCTGAATATCCAGAAACAAAGTCATCTTTGTTTCTCTTCAATCTTCATGTCCAATCAGAGGTCAAAAACATTTGATTCTGAAGCTCTTGAAATAACTCTTGCATCTTTCCACTTTAGTGGATAAAACACCACTTGAATCTATTCACTTTTCTCCATTCCTGCTTACAGTGTCCTAATTCAAACTTGTATATGCCTTGTGTGGATTACTATGAGTCTCCTAACTCTTTACAACACTATTATACCTCTATTCTAACTCCTCTAATAGCAAATTATCAACATTTCTCATATGTACTAATGATGCTATCTTTCTCCCTTACAAGCAAAACTAAAACTAAGAAAAAATGTCTTCACATGTGCATTATCCGTTGCATAATGTTAAAACTTAGGTTGGTCAGTTAAGCCCTTTTCAAGCTTCCCCAGCAAAGGTCCATTTTTGTCTGTCTAACGCCCTTTGCTAGCTTTCACTCAGTCACTTGGGCCTCCTCTGATAGATACTCCATACTTTACCATTTTGTTTTTGTTCTATTGACTTCTCTAACTTGGTGCTTCTAAAACTTTAGCATGCATCAGAATCACATGGGGGCCTTATTTAAAAACAGAGTTCTAGGAACTAGACTCAGAGTTTCTGATTTAGTAGATCTGGGATAGGGAAAAATTCACATTTCTACCACTTTTTTGGAAGGTAGGGCTACTAATGCTGCTGGTCTGGGGATCACATTTTGAGAACTAAGGCTGTACAAACCATGTTCCTTCCATCTCTATTTCTTCTATAAATCTATCACTTAAAGCTCCATTCAATATTACTTCTTCCTATTTCTGGGCAAATGTTCCCAGTACAAAGATATCAAGAGACTTCTCTTTTCTCTGATTGTCCATAATGCAATAGTTCTATCTTTCTTATAGTGCATAAAATAGTCTATTTTTCATCTAGTCATGTGGTAGAATTTAATTTTCCATATAGACTATACACTTTTTGAGAGCAGTATCCATATTAAAATTTCTAAATTACAGATCCACAATGCAAAGGATGATGTACTATCTATGGGACATAAAATAAACGTTTTCTGATGGGTAAATAAATACACCTGAAAAATGATATAATGATTCTACCACAAATATCTACTGGCAGATAAACTGGCAAAGGTAATATAAGGCTGTCTTTTGGTGCAAAGCTTGGTTTTCACTTTGCATGTGTCCATGTTTTGCCAATAGATCTGGAACTCCTGCTGTGCTTCCATCTGCTGGAACCAATTACAATGTTTTGGGGCAAAGGATTGGGGCAAAATATTTAAGCAGTTTAATTAAAGTATTTTATCATCTGATGACAAAAAAGAGAAAGCAGCATTTGGTGTCCAAATATCACATATTTAACTCTGTTTTCTCTGTAACTCTGTTTTCTCAGAGCAAAGTGATCTTTAATAAGATGTCTCATGGTCTCCTGGGAAATGCAAAATGGCAGGCAACGGGCATGCTAAACTGTGGCATAACTGGTTGCCTCTGCCAAAAAACACTTGAACACTTTGACTAGATATTTAATCCATCTGCCATCACTGGAATGGATTTAATCCTTTATTTCTTTTTTCTTTTTGTTTTTACTCTTTCAAATCACATTCAACCACTCTGTAAGTGCATTTGATCTTCATGTTTTCCTTCTGGCTGTATTTAGTTAATTGGCATGTATGCTAGAAGACTAGTCTGGGAATAAGAAGTTCTGTATTCTAGTTTGGCTACTACTTCTATCTAGCTGATGAAATATTTTATGTTATTAGTCTTCATAGTCTTTACACATCAAATAATAGGGACAGATAGGTTCCATTTATCTCTAGAACTTCATATCTATCCCTCTCGTGAGCCTCCATGGTATGATAGGTAACATGTCATTGTTCTGAAAGGCTTAATGAAGCATTTGAAAACTAGTTTTGTTTTTGTTTTAGTTTTTGGGTCATGGAGGCATTGTCATTATTTAAATTATTACTGAGAATATTTAATTTATAGCTACCATTTCTATTATTCAATCAGCCTTCATGTATCAGTGTGACATAACTACTCAAAGGCAGTTAAGTGAGACTCATATCTGCCAGTCAATTGGCTCACCAATTACATGCCTATAGTAATCTATAGCTCTTTCATTCTAAACAGCATTACTTTTGTTGTCAACATTCCATTAAGAGGTCATAGGAACATGGGTGCAAAATGATTGAATACTACTTTGAACTCCGCACAAAGCTCAATAGCATATTTCAAATGTAATGCTAGTAATAATAAAGACAGATTTAATATGAAGGAGGAAACTACAAGATGAAAAACAGCCACATTGTGAACATACACGTACAAATTCAAAGAGATCAATTATATTCTATTAATTCCAACTTTTAATTGAAATTTCCATACACTTTCCTTCCCTCCTGCATTCATTTCCTAATCTTTTACAGTATTCTGAAAATAGAGTTAAAATAGCACTAGTACTTCAAATATTTCTAGATAAGGATATGGAATTTCAGAAATGCTGAAGAACTTATTCAAGATCATTCACAAAATTATAGAACCAGGGCGAGAAATCACCCCCCACCCCCCATAAGCCAACTAATCTCTGGAAGCGCTGACATACTTGTGAACAAATTAGATATGTGATCAGGGCTACATATTCTATGAGAAAAGGAGGTGTTTTTAAAGTAACTTTGTGTCTCCCATTATCTTCAACATACCTTTCACAATACATTCATGAAAAGTCTTTTCAATAAACATTACTTTAGGATTTCATTTGCTCTGAAAAATTGTCACATCATTGGTGACGGACTTCTAACGAAGTTTTGAAACCTAGATACTACCAATGATTAAAATTCACTTCACTTTTAAATTTATGGCCAACATAGAAGGACAGTGACAGGATTGAAACAACTAAACAATTGGACAAATATATCAAACAATTGAATTCTGTCTTATATTGAACATAAGACAGTGAAGGAAAATGACGAATGACAAATGAGGTGAACCCTAAGATTGTTCCAGCCTACCATTTGGAGTAAGTTTCCAGGCCACCACACAAAGGAGGAAACCCAGGTGAAAACATATAGTTTGCCTGGGTTGAGGAGACAAGGCTGAGAGCCTGGGGATGACAAGGTGGCATGAGTTCACAAGGCAGTGTAGGCAGAGAGAAAAGAGATGCATACAGAGAATCTAGAGAGCAACAGAGTGCCCCTTTTAGAAAATTCACAGGACTACTGATCAGCGCACATGTGTGGAGAAACTACCAATGCCAGGTAAAGAACCACCCAAAATGACAAGAGAACAATACTTGAATTTCACATAAGCCCTGAATAGTTCCTGCTTTCAATAGCCATCATAGAAAACTTCACAATTTAGGTAGCTTCAGTTAAAGAACTAAGAAGGGTCATTCCTCAGTGATGGGGAAGAATTAACTCCAGAATAAATGCAGTTCTTGTAATGATCTAGCAAAGCTTAAAGCAACACCTGGAATTCAAACCCTTTCCAACTAACTTAGCATTCCAGAACAAAGCTCAAGAATATTTACGGCAATAAAAAGAGTCTAGTTTTAACTAGTTAAATTTCCTATTTTGGTATCCAATCAAATATCACAAAGTATTTTTAAAAAGCAGAAAAATAAAATGTATACTGAGGGAAAAATTACTTACTCAAAGCTGAAACAAAATTAATACAAGTGATTTTATTAACAGGCAATGCCATTTAAATAGTTTTTATGACTGACTCCCATATGTTTAAGAGGCAAGAAACATCAAGGATACAACAAAACAAAACAACACAAAACACATGCACAAAATGACTTCTAGAGAGAAAGTCAAAACATCTGGTATGAAAAAATATATTGGATGAAATTAAAATTAGATTAATACTGCAGAAGAAAACATTCATGAATTTGAAGTAAAAAGTATCAAAAATGTAGACTGAAAAAATAACAGAGAATCGGTGGACTGATGAACAGATTGAAAGAGTCAAATTATGTTCAATTTGATTCCCTGAAGGAGAGAGGAAAAAGCAGGTAACAAACATTATTAAAGAAATAATGACCAGGTTGCCTGGGTGGCTCCTGGTTAGGTATCCAGCTTTGGATCAGGTAATGATCTTGTGGTTCCTGGGTTTGAGCCCCACATTGGGCTCCCTGCTGTCAGCACAGAGCTCATTTCAGATCCTCTGTATCCCTCTCTTTGTCCCTCCCCTGCTTGCATTCTCTCTCTGCCTCAAAAATAAATAAATATTTTTAAAAAAGAAATAATGACCACTTTTTTTTACAAATTGGAGAAAATCTATAGATTCCATAATTTCAACAATCCCCCAAAATATGAATTAACTATCCAAGGTCATAATCATAATTAAACTTCTTAAATGCATATTAAAGAGAAAATCATAGAAATAACCAGAGAAAAAAGACATAATACATATACATATATATACATATGTAGATAGATAGACAGATAGATAGACAGATATAAGGAGAACAGTATATTTCCTGTTAGTAACAATGCAAGTGAGAAGACAGATCAATATCTTTAAAGTACTAAAAGAAAAAGAAATCTGTCAACCTAGTGTTATTTATCCAGAAAAAATCTTTAAAAAGCAAAGATGAAACAAAGACTTTTTTTTAAAAGACATAAAAGCTGAAAGAATTTAAAGCTAGCAGACTACATTATAAGAAATATTAAAGAAAGTCCTTCAAGCAGATGTAAAGTAACACCAGATGAAAATATAGATCTACATATAGGAATTAATAATTCCAGAAATAGTAACTACTTAGGCAATACACATGCTTTTTTGCTTGTTATTAACATCTCTTTAAAAGATAATTAAATACTTAAAAAGAGTAACTGTACTGTGGGATTTACATAGAGGTAAAATGAATAACAATAGCACAAGCAGTGGGTTGAGGCGAAGAAGTATATGATTGTAGGATTCTAATTCTGCATGTGAATTAGTAAAAACTTGAAGGTAGATTATGGTAAATTAAACATATATACACAAACCCTAAAGACACCATTAACATAAAACAACAGAGTGATAGTTAATGAGTTAACAAAGGAGATAACTGGAGTCATGACAATATTAGTTAGTTTTTTAAAAAGGAGAAGAGTCACAAAATAGAACATAGAATACATGGGACAAATAGAAGACAAAGAGAAAGATGGTAGATTTAAACTTGATGGCACCACTGATTACATTAAATGGTCTAAACACACCAATAAAAAGGCAGAGGATGTCAGATTCGATAATCTTGCTTATAGGAGATTCAATTTAAACAAAACGACGCAAGTAAGTTAAAAGTAAAAGGATGGAATGATAAGATGCTCAGTATCACTCATCATCAGGGAAATACAAATCAAAATCATAACGAGATACCACCTCACACGGGTCAGAATGGCTAAAATTAACAACTCAGACAACAACAGATGTTGGCTAGGATGCAGAGAAAGAATAACTATTTTGCTCTGCTGATGGGAATGCAAACTGGTGCAGCCACTCTGGAAAACAACATGGAGGTTCCCCAAAAAATTAAAAATAGAACTATTTTTAATATGACCCAGCAATTGCACTACTTGGTATTTATCCAAAGGATACAAAAATGTTGATTCAAAGGGGCACATGCATCCCAAAGTTTATAGCAGCACTATTGACAACAGCCAAAGTATGGAAAGAGCCCAAATGTCCATTGACTGATGAATGGATAAATAAGAAATGAGATATAAGATATAAATCTCTTAAAAATAAGTTAAAACAGATATAAATCTCTTAAAAACAGAGGAAGACAAACTATAAGAGACTTTTAAATACAGAGAACAAACTCAAGGTTGCTGGTGAGGTGTTGGGTAGGGGTTTGAGCTAAATAGGCCATGAGCATTAAGGAGGGCACTTGTTGGGATGAGCACTTGGTGTTATATGGAAGTGATGAATCACTAAATTCTATATCTGAAATCATTATTACACTATATATTAACTAACTTGGAATTAAATAAAATAATAAAAATAATAAAGTAAAAATTGTAACTTGCTAATAATTTTTTAAAAAATGGAATGGCTACATTATTATGAGACAGAGCAAAGAATATTACAATGGATACATAGTACTTTTTATAATGATAAATAGGTTATTTCTTCAAGAAGACATAACAATCCAAAATATTTATGTAATTAATAACAGAGCTTAAAAATCTCTCAAACAAAAAACAATAAAACTAGAAGGACAAAACAACCCACCAATCTGCAAGTATAATTGAAAATTTCAAGGTCCCTTTCTCGGTAATTGATAGAAGAAGTAGAAAGAAAATCAATATGGAAACAGAAGACTTAAACACTATCAATTAACTTGATCTGATATCTAGGAAGATCTTCCTTATTAGTGTATATATCCTCACCACCTGGACAAGTTGATTAACCCAGTAGTGAGTACCATGTCTTCCTCAAACTGATATCATCAGAGTTTTTAAATATTTTTAAATCCTGACTGATAGAACACAGTCTCTCTCATGGTTGGTTGAAGTTAAAATATAAAATTCAGGAGCAGTCAACCCTCATCTTTCCACCAGGAGCCAAGTATTAGGGGACCATTATGAAAAGAGATAAACAAATAAGGAGAGATAAAAGACAGAAGTGATACTCCATAGTACTCCAGGTTCTCTTCCTGATACATAGCTGCATCTCTCTCCTTTTTGTTTCTTAGATTTTCAACTCTCAGTTGACTTGGTGAAATATCTCAAAACCTGTTTCTGATTTGGAATTCCAAAGCAATACAGAGGGGCATGCATAATACAAATATAAACCTTTTTTTTTTTAATGTTTTTTAAATTTATTTCAGAGAGAGAGAGACAGCATGAGCAGGGGAGGGTCAGAGAGAGGGAGATACAGAATCCGAAACAGGCTCCAGGTGCTGAGCTGAGCTAGCTGTCAGCACAGAGCCCGACACGGGGCTCGAACCCACGAACCGTAAGATCATGACCTGAGCCCAAGTCGGACGCTTAACCGACTGAGCCACCCAGGGGCCTCAGCATAATATAAATATGGAGTCCAAATGTGTTGGTCTGGTTTCCAAGATCCTGTCTTGCTTACCTATCATTGTTCTTGCCCACTCGCTATTCCTCTATATAAAAGTTGGAGACCAGCAGAGAATATTTTTACTTGCATAATTCATTTTACTTGGAATACACTTCTCCGTTTTATTCCACTTCCTCTTTCTGGCCCAGTTCAAATTCTCTCTCTTCAAACAAGACTTCCCAGATCAAATCAACTCTCAGGGATTATTTTCTTCTCTCAAGTCTTATAGATCGTTATCGTTTTTACCATTAATTTGACACTTAGCCCATTTTCCCTTTTTTTAATATACCATCTTATATGTATGCTTTACCCCCAAATTCAGGCTGTAAATTCTATAAGATGATTGGGGTCTGTCTTGAATATCCTAGAGCACTCTCCTTCTCAAACTCAGGAAAGTCCTACAAAGAACAGGTATTACATAAACATTCCTTAATGAAAATAAATTGCCAGAGATTTGTGTATTGGTTTAAAGATCTGAGAATCCATTTATAATTTTGCTTTATGTGAGAATGTACTCTGAATTCAAACTAGTTTATAAATCAACAATTGCAAGTCAATTCATTTTACATTGGTGTTATTCTGTATCAATAGTTAATTGTATTCATACATAAGAAACTTGACCCTACAGTTTTATCTATAATTAGATTTCACCAACAGGCACACTAAAATAAATTAAAAGTTTATAGCTAATTGCAAAAATTACATCTTTTTAAAAACTTTGTATGTGCTGATAAGTGTAGATTCAAAGAAAAGTTATACCTTGCTTCCCCCTCTGCCCCCTTAATTAATGCTGCTTGATGTCTTTTCATTCCCAGGTGAAAAAAAAAAAAAGGCATTTAATGAATGCTATTAATAAATAAGAAACAACATTAAATATTAATTTTTATCATTTTTTGTCCTCAATATCATAGAAGGATTTTTCCCTAAGGCATTTCTTTTACTGACCTCATTGTAAATTGACTCTTTAAGACATTTAAAACTTTAAAAGCCATTATAAATCTGTTCTAAAGCAAACTCAAACCAGAAAAAATCTTAGAACAGAAATAATCGTTGCAAAGTATCTAAGATAGATAGTTTTTTATTAAAATTACGGAAATCAGGGGTTCCTGGGTGGCTCAGTAAGTTAAGTGTCTGACTTGGGCTTAGCTCATGATCTCAAGGTTCCTGGGTTCAAGCCCCGTATGGGACTCTCTGATGTCAGCAGGACCTTGCTTTGAATCCTCTCCCACCCCAACCCCCACTCCTCCTCCACATGCTTTCTCTGTCTCTCCCTCTCAAAAACAAGTAAATAATTTTTAAAATGTGGAAATGTTTTAAAACACCATACAGATAGGTTAGGAGCTTTAGCTTTGTTTTTAAATTTTAGATCAGGTGTCAAACCCTATTTTGGTCATTTACTATAACCCTGTGTGCCTCTGTGCAAGTTATACAATTTCTCCAAACCTCAACTATCCTCCTGTGAAAAGTGAGGGTGACATTTTAAGAACTTTAAATAAATAAAAATAAGTAACATGTCCACTATATAGTAACTACTCAGTAAATTTTAGATCAAAATATTTGCAATAAAAAGTTAATAGTTTTGTTGTATTGATTGATGAGTAGATTCAGTTCAAAGTGTCTTTATATACAATATAACAGCTTATCAAATAATGTATTCCCCAAAGAATTTTTTCTTCATGATGCCAAACTCTTTTGGCTACTTTTTTAAAAAAACATGAACTGACTAAATATTTAGGCATCATGTAGACACATGCTCAAAATATCTTTTTCAGTCATAGCAACTTTGACATTAAAAAAATATTTTCTATTTCATCATAAAGGTCAGAATTCCTAGGAAAACAAGGTAATTTTTTAAAAGAACAAATGGCATTGTAATATTTCCTTTAATCTAGAATTTGGACATCACCCATTGGTAGGGTATTTCAGAAGCTGGAAATGATGAAAAAAAAAAAAAAAAAGGAGGTTGTGCCTTTAAATAACCAACAGGAAAGCATGGCGGCAAGAGAATATTATGCAATTACTATAAATTACACTGACAGTAGAGGGTTGTGGGAGTTACAGAAAGGGAGAGGAGCTACACAATAACCACTGGCCCGAGTAATTAGCTGGGGTAATGAAGAGAGAGGAGAAGTGTGTTGGACACTGAAGCCCTATCCTGTCAGCATTAGTGTTCTCCAAGGCTTTAGAAGAATAATGCTCTGCTGAGCCTTCAGTAATCGCTATACATGACCACTCATGAAGAGAGTAATTAAGAAATGTCAGTGCTTCCCTGGAAAAAAATCTATTATTTTCCCTGTAAGAATGAGATCTTCTTTCTTTTTTTTATTCTAAAATATTGCCAGAGCAGTATTTGTACTTCATTCAGTTCAAAATAGTGAACTATGAATAACTGAACAAACCCAAGAATACAATTGTTCCCTCTCCCACACAGTCACCTCCTATATGTAAACAAATGATTGTCCACACTTAAGCTGAATAGAAACTGTTTTGAGCACGGTACCCAAAGTATCCTACATTCTTCAGCCCCTCTCTTAGCTATCCTATGTCACATCACCCTATTTTATTTCTGCCCTGTCACTTGTCACTATTGGAAATTACTTATGTATACATTCATATATGTATCACTTCATTAGATTTTAGCTCCATGGGGGTAGAATCACTGACAGCACCTGAAAGAGTACCTGCCAATAGAAACTCATGAATAAATATTCCTTAAATTATAATAATTTAAGAATAACATTTTGTTTAAGAGAAGTAAGTATACTATGAAGTCTCACATGCATCTTAAAAGGTCAAGCCCTCAGTACAAAGCCACCATTTTTATTTAAAGTAAAAACTATCCAGGAGAAGATACACACTGAAGTACACAAAAAAAATTACATTTTTTTAGTAGACTGAATTTAAGGTAAAAAAAAAAAAACTTGAACATGGTTGCTAAAAAGAAGTAAACTTATGTAAATGTTTCAAAATTTTTAACAAAAAATTGTCCTCATCTTGCATATGATGAAATGTCAGCAATTTTTCTTACAGAAGGAGATTATTAAGGAAATTAAACCACAGACATTTCAGAGCAAAAAGTTGAGAGCACCAATCCTGTGCTAATGAGGCTAATCAAATCACTTTTCTCCTATACCATTCTAACTTATTTACTCTGCTCTTTGAATTAAGCAGTTGTGTCTATATGGCTAATTGTAGCTTTGATTCTCCAATTTGCTCTTTAATCAGATTGCATTAGAGGTAAATATTTATCTCTCCAAAGTAGTAGATTTTGTAGTTCAAAAGAAACAAAAGGTAATCTTCTGCATGTTTGAGGTAGAACATGTTTTGGTTCAGAAAGAACACTGAGCCCCAAGAATGAATACGATATGTCATCAATTTGAGAGAATTTTAGCTGAAAACAAAATTGTTCATGATTTCTGAATATGTTTCTTTTTATTACTTGACTGTTTGTTGTTTCATTAATTCTGTAATAAGAAAAAATGGAGGGGCACCTGGGTGGCTCAATCGGGTAAGCCTCTGCCTTTAGCTCAGGTCATGATCTCATCGTTTGTGAATTCGAGCCCTGCATCAGGCTCTGTGCTGACAGCTCAGAGCCTGGAGCCTATTTCAGATTCTGTCTCTCTGTCTCTCTCTCACACACTCTCTCTCAAAAATAAGCATTAAAAAGAATTTTTAAAAATGGATAAATGGATAATAAAAATGTTTTCTAACTGCATCAAGTTATTACAACTACCATAAAACAGTTTAGTGCGGTGGTGATGTGGTGAATTTGACGAACTAGAATGTCTGGGTTGGAATCCAAGCTTTGTTACTTAGGGCAGGTGATTTTAACTCTTTAACTCTTCCTCCACTACAAATCTGGAATAATATTAAACAACTTCAAAAAAACTGTTGAGAGGATTATATTGGGTAAACATCTAAAATACCTTGAATAACACTAAATGTTAGCTATTATTGATATTATTTTACAAAATCTTCATTACTTATAAAATTGAAGAGAAACGTGAATATGAATAATTAATATTATCAGGAACTGTGCTGGACCATACAGTGGAGACGAAAACAAAAGGACCCCAGGGCTCATGGAACACACTGCCTAGGCAATAGCCAGTTAAAAATACATACATGCATATACACTTTGGCAAATAGCATATGTAAGAAAGCTACACAATACTTTATTCATCTATTCATTGATTTACTCAGTAAATACACTTTAAGGGCCAACTGTGTGTCATATCCAGGATATACAATTAGTGATCTATATCTATATCTATATCTATATATATATATGTATATAAGGAGATATATATCTCCTTAGAAATTGTCAGATCTCAGTGGGGGGAAAACATACAAAAACAAAAATCTTAAAGTCATCTGATCACATAAAGCAATGCCACACCCAGGAGTGGCCATCATATTCACTATTAGAAATAGTTGCTTTTATGTGGAGTGCTTGGGTGGCTCAGTTGGTTCAGCGTCCATCTTTGGCTCAGGTCATGATCTTGTGGTTGGTGGGTTCGAGCCCCACATCAGGCTCTGGGCTGACAGCTCGGAGACTAGAGCCCGCTTCAGGTTCTGTGTCTCCCTCTCTCTGTCACTTACCTACCCACACTCTGTCTTTCTCTCTCTCTCTCAAAGATGAATAAACATTTTAAAAGGTTTAAAAAATAGATATTAAAATGAAATATATTGACATTATCATTAATATTACAAAAGCCAATCTTGGATCACAAAAGATAGATCATTGTTGTGATCTTTTCCCTCTAAATAGTGCAGTTCCTAGGAATTTCCACTAGAGAAATTTCATGTTAAATGTATTTTCTTTTTTATATTTTTTAATGTTTTATTTATGTCTGAGAGAGAGAGAGAGAGAGAGACAGAGTGAGCAGGGGAGGGTCAGAGAGAGGGAGATACAAAAACTGAAGCAGCTTCCAGGCTCTGAGCTAGCTATCAGCACAGAGCCTAACGCGGGGCTCGAACCCACAAACCGTGAGATCACCACCTGAGCAGAAGTCAGATGTTCAATTGACTGAGCCACCCAGGTGCCCCATAAATGTATTATTTTCAAGTACCATGCTTTTTCACTAAAACTGAAGTTATCCACCTACAATATCACCCAAAGTGCCAAGACACACATCTAAATGAAAAATAACCTTAATTGACTACTTCAGTGGATTTGATATTTTTTTTTTTACAAATAGTTTATTGTCAAATTAGTTTCCACATAACACTCAGTGCTCATCCCCACAAGTGTCCTCCTCCATGCCCATCCCCCTCCCCCCCACATCCATCAGTCCTCAGTTTTTGTCAGCATTCAAGAGTCTCTCATGGTTTGCCTCTCTCCCTTACCCCCACCATTTCCGCCCTTCTTCTCCCCCTTGTTCCTCCATCAAGTTCCTCCTAATCCTCCTATACATGCAAACATATGATATTCTTAACATCATTAAAGTTTTCTTGAATTTTAATTGGGGTAAGGTTGCTATTCTCTAAAGAAATGCTCCCTCTTACTTGAATTGCCAATATCATGTATTACAGTTGATCACACCTTCCTGGAATGTTTTCTGCTGCTTTCCTGGCTTTCCTCTGTCATCTTCATTCAGTTTCCTTTGCACACTTGAGGACCTGTTTCTGATTTCTTTCCATCTTTTTTTATTAAGTTTTTTATTTTAATAGCAGAATAATTAATATACAGTGTTCTATTAGTTTCAGGTGTACAATATAGTGAATTATTTCTGATTTCTTAACACTAATTCCTTATAGGTCAGTGCTGGCTCACTTCATACTTCATCTCTAAGTGAGCTTGTCTAATTTCACATACTCTGCTCTTTCTCTGGTGATGATTCTTTGATGCACGTGTCTGGATCTTGGAGTAGAGCTGTGAGAGGCATATACAGGTCTAACCACCAGCTTGACATCTCGACATGGAGGTCTCACAGCCATCTCAAATGTAATACATCCAAAACTGATCTCCCCAAATCCCCAGATATACTCAGATTCTCATTTTTTTCTATTTCAATAGATGACAAATCTATCCTACCTTGTCAAAAATACAATCCATTCTCTGTCATGTAACAAACGGGGCATTTATCCTTGATTCCTCTTTTTTCAATATCTTTCACATCAAATTTTGTCAATTTTAATTCAATAATCTATTTCTGTATCCTGAATTCCTTTACTCTAGCCCAGCTACCCCTGCCATTTATTCTGCCTAACCCATTCTCCACAACAGAGAACTCCACAGAGTTACCAGAATAATCATTTTTAAGTAACTTTAATTATGTTAACTTCATAGTTAAAATCCTTCCAACAGACTTTAAGTTTGGTCCTGCAGTTCAAGAAATGGCCTGGCCCCTTCTTTCTTGCCTCCCACCCATTTTTTAACTGCTCACTAAGTTCCACTCACACTGGGTTTTCATCTACAACTCCAATGTCCCCATTCCAAGAGTTGATATTTTCCTCACAGTTTAGTTAACTGCTACTTATCTTTCAGATCCACCCATGAGAGAAAGCATTCTGAACTATATATCTAAGTTCTTCCTATTAGAATTTCTCATGAAACATTGATTTTTTACTCCACAGTATTTAGAATAAATAAATTATATATTAATCTATTTGTTCCTTGATAGGCGATCTCTCCCACTAGACTATGAGTTCCATGGAGGCAGTGGAGGTGATTTGTTTCTTGCTAAACCCCAGCACCTGTTAAAGCATTTCATCTGTAGTACAAACTCGATAGAGGAATGCTTAATAAATAAATGATTGAGATAAAAGTAAGTTGGTAATTAGTTTATCTAACTAACCTGTTGTAAATCATGGGAAGCCTAGAGAAAAACCTTCAACAAGTATGAAGGAATGAAGAAATGGACCCAGGCAGCAGGATTAACATTAACTCCAGGAAGTGACATGTCTCTTAGCTTATGTTTTGTGAGATGGAGGTGTACGGAAGAACTGAAAGGAGACAGGAAAGTGTGCTAAAGGCAGTCTGCAGTTTCTTTCTCTTACGACCACATCCCCTTCTAATTTTACCCTTAACTGATAAGACAGCTTTATAAAACACTGGGGAAGAAAGAGACATTTTGATGTTAGCTGTTTGTTCTCTAGAAAACTATTACATAATCACATATGAGAACATATTGTTTTTTGTTGCAGTTGTGTGTAGATTTAAAAATAAGAAATTGTACAGTAGTTCCAGGACTTGTTCATTTAATGTGTGCTGTTGGAAAGATGAGAATCCTCATTGCTAAATCCATATTCACCACTAAACCCTGATGGGATTTAATGTGATGCTGTCTATTTCAGGATCTCTTGTGGAATTTGTGAAGTCTCTTAAATCATCAGGTAATAATGTTTATACTTCTAGGACATAAAGTGTGTACATGAAAGGGAAGATTTATCAAAGACTGATTCTGCGGAAGGGATCTTAACAGTTTAGTGGTAATTTGTTTATGGAGGACTCATTTTTTTCTTTAAAAATTTTTAGAATAAATCTCAAAATTTTAGAACTGGACCAAGTCTTGGAAAGGATTTAATCTGATTCTTTCATTTTATAGAAAAAAAGAGGTCTAGAGAGGTGCAGTGGCAGAATCAGGGCAGAATCTAGATGGGAATCAGTTTCTTCTGCACAAAATTGAGGACTATTCAGTTTAGATAGGATGCCAAAAAGAATATCACCACAATTCATTTCAGTAAAACTAATATTCCCCAAAAATGCTCATGAGTGGTTAATACATTTAATAAATATGTAGGGTATCAATTTACTGTGTTCTAAAACCCCACTCTAATTATAAATGTATATATCATCAAATATTTATTGAACACCTACTATGCTTAAGAAATTGTGCTAGGTTTGGTAATTAGATCAAAGTATAAATAATAAATTATAAAGGTTCTAGAAATGGTTATTATACTGTAAATTAAAAATAGAATTAGGATCTTTAGAAAGTGAAGTGGATTTCAGATTATTTAGCATTTTTTTTAAAATAAGTCACAAAGGAAATCAATGAAAATATTAAAAATGTTAAGTGGTTGCAGAAGTATCTTTTTTGTTTTGTTTTGCTTGCATTTCTCTGTATCATTGCTAACTCTTTTCGTAATGCCTCATTTGGGTCATGTACACAGTAGGAACTTGGTAAATATTTAATGATAATGATAATATTAAAGTCTAAGGACTTGGGGCTTGATCCAGGGAGAATTTCAGACTCTGTGCTGTAATATTTTGTTATTGTTGTTGGCATTTAGGACCCTCCATAACATGCACCATCAAGAACATGAAGCTGGTCATCATGGATTGGCTAATTCAGGGCCAATAAAGCACAGCAAAGATTGTACATTTGTCTTAAGAAAAAAAAAAGTAAGACTTGTCTGTATCCAAATAGGATGTATTATAAT
Source organism: Crocuta crocuta (assembly GCF_008692635.1). NCBI lineage: Eukaryota > Metazoa > Chordata > Mammalia > Carnivora > Hyaenidae > Crocuta > Crocuta crocuta. Next base: position 1,934,323 of record NW_027527591.1, on the reverse strand, counting down.
AGCTAAAAAGAGTGTCAGCTCAGAATACTGGAAAAATTTGAGTTCCAATAAAAATACTGACAGTGTCCATCTAAACACTTTCAAAGGAAGGGGAGGTCTTAGCTAATAAACTGAGTTACTTTTACTCTGTTGGGAACACTTAGGCTTCAAATTTATAAAGAATAAAGTTCAAACTCTGGCTCCACCACTTCCAGTAAAACCTCAAACAAAATGTTGCATGTATGGATTTCATTTCTCTCATCTATAAAATTGAGCTAATAATGGCTATAGTAATAAAGTTCATTGTAAGGATTAAATAAGATGACATAATAATAACCTGTCTACCACTGAGTGTCTGGCATTATCCTAAACACTTTTTATATATACTCTCATTTAATCCCTATAAAAATTCTATGAGCTGGATTCCACGAACATAGCTAGAAATATGGTGTTCAGTAACTTTGGACTCCGCTTATCTAAGAAGTAGCAAAAAGAAAAAAAAAAGAAAAAACGAAAAAAGACCCTACGTCATTACCTTATTGGATTGCCGACCCTGCTCTCTTAATCTCTATTCATACTGTCTACCTAGATCTTGAGTCACAGTGGCTGACACATGGGTAACATTCAATAATTGATTAATAATAATAATGATAATAATAATAATAGAAATTTAAAAAACAAGCTGTTCTAATCAGATCCACCACGTATCCACCACATCTGCCTAGTTTCTTTGCTTCTGATCCTTGCTCACTAAAGATGATTTAGTGACTAAGATTTGACTTTCCAAATAACCTATCTTCAGCAAGAGACCTCTAATCATGTAGACACCAGCACTCCAGGCTTCCTGATACTATATTTTGTGAATTAATAATTGGCATTCAAGCTTTATATACCATTAATGGCTTTAGTTAGTTATAGTCTGTCCAGAGAGGTGGAGTCATGATTTTAAGTAATGAATGCCAAACCATGAGGTCATTTGAGAATTTATCAACTAGCCCTCTCTTGTGGTTTCCTTTCTTCTTCAAATTTCTATAGCAATCAGAATTTTTCTCCCAGTTATTTATAACATACTTTTCATGTCTTTACAGTTCCACTGACTTTAAGCAAACAATTTATTCTCTCCTTTAGATGGAAAGCTAATTAAAGACAAATAATGTCCAATTTAAAATATATTTTTCCACCACCCCCATTCCCTTGGTTAACTTTGAAATGTTGCAATTAATGTTTGGTCTAGCTAAATTTACTACTCGTGTATCAGGAGAAAAATATCTTTATTTAAAAAATATCTTAAATAATTTTTGTATAGTATAAAATTAAGAAATATATTTGAGATTCTGGGCAACAAAAACACAATGATAACCAAATGGAAAAAAGTAACATTGCATAGTAGTTTATAATTATATTATTTTATTCAATTTAAGCTATATAATCATGGAAAGTCAGTATTTTTACAGGTGGTATAAAATATACATCTTATATAGCTTTCACCATTACCATTAAGTCTTAAGACATAATCACTTTTTGGAGAAGCTCTACTTTTCAAAAGCTTAAGATTATTAAGTGAAATATTTCAGGCTATGTAAAATGTTTCCATAATCCAATTGTTTTCAAAATGTGGTTTCTAGATGACATCAGTATTGTCTGGGAATTTGCTAGAAGTGTAAACTCTCAGGCCTCACACTGACCTGTGATGTGCTTGTAAACTAGTTTTTGGAAAATAAAGACATAAATTATGACAGTTGCTGATTTCCATAATGTAAAAACTTAACCATGTCTTATTTCAAGCTACCAACCTTACTTCTTCCAATATGGTGTGAAAAAGGCATGCATAATCAGAGTTGGCAGATCTTTAAAATCTGTCTTCAACACACAAGTGTCTCAGACCTACTGAATCAGAAACGATAAGGATGGGCCCATAAATCTGTGCTTTAACACACCCATCAACTGATCCCGATGCATGCTAAAGTTTGAGAACCACTGCCCTAATCCATCTTCACTATTTTTTCAACATTCACTTACCAGATAATCTCATTTACTCAAAGACCCTTATTTCCCATCTGTATACCAATGGCCCATAACTTTGATTCTCTGGTCCAGATGGATACATCCAATGTCACTTTGATGTCTCACTGACACCTCATACTACATCAAATAGGAAACTCCTTGTCATCCCACTGGTGCTATTCTTGTGTTTCTGTACTGGTAAATGGCACCATCATCCATCCAGTTGCTCAGGTCAGTACTACATGTCTCCTCTATTTACCCTTAACAGTCATTCAGTCTCCAAGAAGTCAAGTGGATAAAACTTTTTGGTCTACTGCTCCTTAATTTGTGACCTTGGGCAAGTCAATGGCTTTCCTGAGGCTCAGTTGTATCACCTCAGCTCTCTTTCTAAGTATTGCCTAAACCTATCCACTTCTCTCTGTCTGCATACCCAACTCCAACCAAGCCACCATAAACTTTTAGTTGAAGCACAGAAAAAGTCTCCTAACTTGTTTTTCAACTATAAAAAAGTAATTTTTATGAAGTTGCTCATTATAGTCAAGGTTTTAAGTATCTCAGAAAAATAATCGAGTGTTCATTGTTGTATATGTTGGGGCTGAGGGTGATAGTTAAGGTGGAGCAGAAAATGGGGTAGGGGGTTATGGTGCTAGGTCCAGAAGGAGAGAGAGAGGTTGTTTGCAGGAAGTCCTAATATCAGGAAAAGCTTTTTTGACTTCTCACCAATTAAATGCCACTTCTACAATGAATCCCACTGTAATCCTAGACTAGTGGAGTTTTCTAATTAGGTAGCCCATAGCACCTTCTACACTCTCAATGCAACACTTTCCCAATGGTAATTATTTGTGCAAAACCTTGGTTAATATATTTTCCACCACTGTCCTATTCCCTAACCACTCCATTTCCCCTGAACCTACACACATGCCCAGTATGCAATAAGGACACAATAAATATTTGTTCCACACCAATGTTTAGCATAGCAAAATATGAATTGTATAAAAATTGATATTAGAAAATGCTTTACATTATAATATATAATACACTAAGCACAAAGCCACAATTTTTCTGTTTTACATTTAATGTAAATGTTTTAATATATTCTAAAGCACTTGGGGATATTTTTAGTTCAATTTCTAGGATGTGTGTTTTTAAATTGATCTTTCTTCACATATTTCTTTTTAGGCTATTTTGGATAGAGATATGTATTACACATACATTCCTTGGAATGTTAAAAGTTAATTTCTTTTAAATAAAATTCACAAACTTATAAAATATCAATGAACTTTATTCAATTTGAAATCAAATTACTCATGCAGTTGCCTAGCTGAATGAAACTTATTTTAGATATATCTTAATGTCAGAAAAAATGTATAGAATTCATACGATTAAATACTAGTAAGTATATTTCATTGTTTTAGTACTGAGCAACAAGACAGGTCATTTGTGTGTGTGTTTACGTGAATGTAAATGTGTATATACCACACACATATGTATACATGTATATTTGTATGTATATATATACAAACAGATGCTTGTGTATATCTGTATAGATATATATAAATACATTATTAGTAGGAAAATAGGAAAACAAAAATAAAGGTCACCTTGCATTTGTGATCTCCCCATTTTGAGTACTAGAAATGCTGCTGACTAGAAGGTGTTAGTGTAGCTCTGAAACAAGTCAGATTGAAGTTCTAAGGCTACAAAATACTGGAGCAGGGAACATGCCTACCAAATAAAAATTTGTTATTTTTTTCTGCAGGATTAAAAAATATAGTAGCATCATTTTCTCTTGACGCCCTGTTTTGACAATGCATCTTCAGTTGATAACTCAGTTCCCTACTGAGTTCCCTCAGCTGCCCTTCTCTTTGCTCCCTGACAATCTGTTTTGAGGAACCTCTATATTAGAAATAAGACTTTTCAGAATAATTACCTACTTACTACCTGATGATTCCCTGAAATTTTGAAAGAAGTGTGCATGAATCCCATTTCAAAGGTGTTCGTTGTAAGTTTTCAATCACTTACTAGTTTAGGGAAGCAAACAATATTTTTAAGTGCAACCTCCAAACCTGTGTGTTATTTAACTGCTTTTAGAAGGAAGCTGTTCCTTTGACAGTCATCACATGGACACTAGGATTCACTGTGGATACATCCGGGAGCTCTTCTAGAAAACACATCTCATTTTCTAACAGCAAACATGGCCAGAATTTATGGCATTTTTTAAAACATGAGAGAAAACATCTCAAAGCTTTGGAATATACAGCTGGTTTTACAGAAGTTTTAACTAGCATCTTTCTTTAAGATTTAATAACCATATTGACCAGAGTATATTCTTTTTTTAATGTTTATTTAGCTATTTTGAGAGAAAGAGAGAGTGCATGTGCATGAACATGGGAAAGGCAGAGAAAGAGGGGGAGAGAATCCCACGCAGTCTCCATTCTGTTAGGGCAGAGCCTGACGTGAGGCTTGATCTCATGAACTGTAAGATCATGACCTGAGCTAAAATAAAGAGTCATAGGTTTAACCAACTGAGCCACCTATGGGCTCCTACCGGAGTACATTCTTGAATAAATGTTAATATCCCAGCAAGTACGTTTGAGAGCTTTAGCTATGAAATATATCTGCAAAAATGAGGGAAAAGCAATAATCAAAGAGAATATGATTTAATTTCTTGATAGGAACTACATTTATCAGACTTGGATTAATAAACACTATGGAATCTGTTCTTAGAGATGAAAGGATGGATATGTAACAATAAATAGGAAATTACACATAAGATAAATTTTCTTTAGATTAAATGCTTAAGCCATTGCCACATAGAAAAAATATATCAAAGCAATTGTTAAAGATACACTGAGTATAATCTCAAATATTGTTTCTTGTAATGACTGATGAGTCAGATTGTAATAATCAGTCTTTTGTGAAGAAAAACTACTTCTACTATGAGAGAGCTGTTAATAATAAATTTGTGTTTACATGTGAAAGAAAACTCTTTCATTTTTCTCCTATTTTCAACACCAATGTTTCTTCACATATTCGTTATTGTGACAACAGGTTGAATTTGCAATTCACCATCTGCCTAAATAGCATTAACCTTCCTGTAACCTCGTGCTTTGTCACTCAGTGCTTTGTCTAATATTTGAATCTCTCCAATATAAGCTAGGGACAAAATACATTGTCCTTTCTATTAGGCACACGCCAGTCCATTCTAAAAGCCAACTCAAATAAAGTATCACATGGAGATGGACATTAACATTTGAAATCATTTTCATTAAACTGCATTAAATTGTTCTAAAAATAATTAAAGAAAAAATGAACTCTCCTGTAAATAATCTTAGAACAGATCTTAATTACTATACTGTCATAATAATAATACATTTGTATAGTACCTTATAATTTACAAAATTATACTGAAATAATTCTTTATTATTATATTATTTTCAATGTTTTATTTATTTATTTTCAGAGAGAGAGAGAGAGAGTGTGAATAGAGGAGGGGTGAGACACAGAATCCAAAGTAGGCTCCACGCTCTGAGCCATCAGCACAGAGCCCAGTGTGGGGCTCGAACCCATGAACTGTGAGATCATGACCTGAGCCAAAGTTGGATGCTCAACCAACTGAACCACACAGGTGCTGCTCACATAATCATTTGTATCTTAAAGGAGAACCTAGATAACATGCTACAGATAGAGCTTTAGCCTTTCCATTCCCACTGATAATCCCCATATTGATAAATCTATCAGTCCCTTCTTAATTCTCATTTTGCTTGATCTATCAACAGCACTGACATTGTTGATCATTCTCTCCCTCTTCAAAATTTTAATTAGCTCAATTTTCTTCCCTTCTTTCAAGCAGGTCCTCCTTTGTTAATTTTGCTATTTCTTCCTTATCTCTCCAACTCCTAGTTTGGAGTCCCTTTGTGTTGGGAAGTGGACTTTCTCTCATTTTTATTTACAGTTACTCCCTAGATACAATTTTATACTTTTTCATGGTTTTAAATACCACCTAAATACTGATGATTTCCAAGTTTATATCTTCTGCCTGGACTCCTCTTATTAATTCCCTACTTGACATTCTTACTTGGAACTTCAGTGGACCTTTCAAATATTAGTGTCCAAATCTGGACTCCTGATATTCTCCCCCAAACCAGTTCATGCCCAGTCCTTTCCATCTATTAACAGCAACACTCTTTCCAGTTGCCTACCTGTAAGCATTGGTATCACACTTGAAAACTTTCTCTAACACTGCTTATTCTCTTGTTGAATTCATCTTTAAAACGTAATCTCTTATCCTTTTCTCCTGTAGTCTAATTTCAACATGGAAGCCAAAGAAATCCTATTAAAATGCTAGCCATCTCATTTAAATTATCTGTATGTAACACTGCAATGGTTATTCATCTAATTCAGAGTAAAATCCCAAGTCCTCACTAATATCTAGAAAGCCCTAGAACAGGCCTCTGTTACTTTCTGACTTCATCTCCTGTTACTCTATTCCTCATCATTCTGTATTTGTCACACAGTACACTTTGGTGTTCCTCAAATCTTTCAGGAACATTCCTGCCTCAGGATCTTTGTTTATACTTTACTTCAATTATCCTTCGGACAATCTATGCCTATGTCCCTTACAACGTTTATATCTTTCCTCAAGTGTTCACACACACACACACACACACACACGCACACACACACGGACGACATTTCTATTTACTCGTTTATGGTTATCTCCTCCCCTCTTGAACATAAACTCTGCAATGGCAATACTTATTTGGTTGTTGTGTACCCTAACATGTCCCCAGCACCTAGAATAATCCTGTTACATAGTAGGTACCTAACAAATATTAATTGATTGCATACATGGCCAGAGTTAGAATTGTTTCAAAATGGCAAAATCAAAGTTATAATAAAATATATGTTGACCAATTTTAGCATGTACTAATAAATATATCAATAATTCTTAAAGAACACGAAAGTTTTAGAAAAGAGAAAGATGAAAGCCTGACTTAAAAAAAATACTGAAGATTTTTTTCTTTCAGCATAAAATAGTGGTAAAGTACAATAGTTTGCTTGCATTTGCTCTTACATTCCCTTCCTTTATATTGTTAAATACTTTTAAGAAATCAGAATGAACACTATAGCCCTAGTGCCTCAGACAGTTTCTGCATATGGTAGTCATTTACTGTTTGTTGAATTATATATCTAGTTATACTACCAGCCCCCCAAAAAACAGTGATACAGAAATGAAATATGTGACAAGAGAGGGCATCATCTCTTTCAACAGGGATACCTGGAGGAAGGAAGCACATTATGGAAAAGTTTTCTAAGACAACATTGCCATACGAAGGAGGAAAAAACATAAATTTAGCTTAAGATAGGATTTGCTACAAGTGAATGAGTACAATATGGGGAATAAAGGGATGACAAATAGCATATTTAAAGGAGACATGAGGTTCTTATGAGAGAGATTTTTTATTTCATGGAATGCCCACATATTTGAAAAAGTAAATAAAATACCATGACATCTACCCTATGCAAATATCTGGGTTTGAAAGGAAGGACAGTGTAATGTTGCTTAATTTTTCACATGACATCTATTTTTGCTACCCTCAAAAGGCAGGCAGAAGAAACTTCAGAAGCAAATATGTTCAAGTTGTTCATCAGCGGGATGAGACATGCATGATTAAAGATATATTATGGGCAAGTTCTGTTCATCCGTCAGTGGCTGCATTGTGTACCATACCAAGATACCTGCGTACCTTAACAAAGACATTGTTGGCACCCTGTGTAGAGCACCAAATGAAACTCTACTCATTCCCTCAGTGAGAGGTTTGTGTGTGTGTGTGTTATTGCTCTCCACAGCTTTGCAAGACTTCAATAGTCCCTCACAGAATGGTCTGTTGGCTTCTAGTAACTCAGGAACTTCCATAGCTATCTGTGCCCTTACTGTTGGTAGAACATGCCTTTTCATCATGTAGAGTTTGTGACCCATTCTTGGTATACGATTACAACTCAAAGAATTACTTGTTTATTTCTCTGTCTTAGGACCAATCCTTGGTTCATTTGAATTTGGTACATTAATTAACGTATATATCTATATAATATCAATATATAACTACAATATTAATAACCATTATTATCAGAAAAATGTGTTTGTAGTTATTTCTAAAAAACACCACCGCCGATATATTGTGCACATTCCACATTCTCCAAGATGTTTTTAAACTTTAAGCTTTCCTAATAGTTTATGTTTTTCAAGCATCATAAATAGTACCAGGCTGAGTCCACAGTAGAAATTTCAAATGCTTTATCAAATGTCTACTCTCTTAATTTCTAACTCCCTTAACAGGACACTGGAAAGGAGGTCTTGCCTTGCAACAATTCATTCAGTCACATTAACACTACACTTGATAAAGAAACCTTATGAATAGGGAGGTCTTGAAAGAAGCTGGTCCTGTTTACAAGTTCTGAGAGATGGAAGTTAGAAAGTTGTGTAAGATGAGCAAAGATGTCGCTCCTAGCAGAAATATAACCAAAGAGCACCATTAGTGGTGAGATTCTAAGGAAGACTGCAGCTGGTGACACAGCATAGCTGCTGCTATCTCCATTACGGACACAGATGAGGAGATGAGATGGGACTGGCCAGCACTGAAGGTTATAATGTAGGTCTGCTACGTGTAGGCTCCATGAAGACAGTGCCTTATGTCTTCCATTCTCCTCTGTAACTCTGCAGTAGCACAGAGCCTGCCACTTAGCATGGATGCAATCAAGGTTTGCTTAGATTGAGGAATGAGCAAATGAACACTCCCCTCTGCATCCTCATTGTTCCTCCCATTTAGTAAGCCCCTATTATGTGCTACACACTTGGCCAGTTGGCTTTTATACTGGAATTCCCCTTTGTGCAGATGTGGGAACTGTGAGATGAGCGAACTGTAACTCAGGGAGCTTGAATGATATAGATACGCACCCAGCAGCAGGGCTCCCTGAGCTGGTAATTCCGTGGATGGAAAGGATGTATCACCAGAACATGCAACTAGATGAGGGAATCCACTTATGAACACTAATATTTTCCCAATTGCTTCAGGGAATTTTCCTTTGCTCTTCCTACGTCAGCACACCAAAAATAAGCTCTAGTTCTGAGCCGCTGTACAAGCTTTCCCAAATTGAGGGAGGACAATCACACATTTGTTTTTGAGAAAAGTTTTGTTAGTTTTGACTTCAGTATCTCATCTCAAGGAATGTTGAAGGAGTATGTATTTCTAAATCATAGGCACTCAAGGACAAGGCAAGACTAAAATAATGCCTAATGATATATCTTATACATAACGGTAGTATTCCCTACTTTCTCTCAGTTGGACAATGGTATCTTCACCATGAATCTTTGAAACGTATGAATGTGTATAGTGAGATTAAAGAAAGTAAAAATATTCAGAGTTCATTTAATGTATCTGTCCATGGTACAGTGTTACCTGGACTTTTAAAATTCTATAATGACAGAATCATAATTTTATTCATAGTTTCTTTCTCATTTAGAGCCATTTAAAAGGGTATAATTTAAGCTACATTACTTATTCAAATATTTGACACAACATTTCCACTGGTGTATGAATAGACCCAGATATTTTTTAAATTCTCACTGCTTTATACCTAGAATAGCAATTTAGTAGAACTCTAAATAATAGTCTGAAGCCTATTTACTAAATGTGATACAAAAACAAAAATGACAACAAAAACAAAAACACCACAAACTCTAAAAATAGTAGTCTGAAGCCTATTTACTAAACACACACACACACACAACCCACAAACTTTAAAAATAGATTACTTGATTGAAAACTGACTTATTTACCACAGTAAAGGAAATTTATTTACAAAATTTTTATTTAATAGTCTAGATTCTTTAAAAATATGAATCTAGTTCATTAAAAATATAATCTAAAGTCACTTTTCATTCCAGCAAAATGACCAAACTGCTTCTTAACTATTATTAGTTTATCATTGAATTAATGACTCCATGTGTCACTTTAAAGAAATGGAAATAAACATCTGGAGTCACAATTGCCAGGAATAATAAAATATAGGACTCTTTTTCATTTTAGTATTCTGCAATCATTTTATTGTTAATATTTCTAAATTAGTTTTGGGGCGGTTAGTCCTTTTTCCACTGTTTTTGAAAGCTAAATTTTGGAAACAGTGTGTGTATGTATCTCCCACTGTGAACACTGGTTTACCAGGTCATTCTAATTATTTCATTTTTTAAAGACTGGCTCCTTTAGTATAATAGGTTTGGCATTAATGAAATTAAAGGTTGTGACTGCATAGCTATAATGGTCTAACATTCCAAAAATAAACATTTTTCTTTTGTCTTCAAGTTTATTTCCTCTCATTGCTCTAGCTAAGATTTGACATGCATATTTCACTGGAAGGCCATTATCTGTTTATAATGTGCAATTCCATTAAGAACATTACCTAGTTAATTTATAAGAGGCCATCTATAAAAAATAAATAAAAAAGATAAGCATCCAATAGAATGCAGAAGGGGAGAAAACATTTATATACCTCATTTGAAAATGATATGTTGAAAAAAAAAATCTTTCCTTGAAGAAAGATTTATTACATAAACAGCATGAGTTAAGACATTTCACTTGTTAGTTGTGCAGCTGAGAAAACAATTGTTTTATAATTGTCTCTCTACTTCTCTTCCTGGGTGTAATACAGACATATTTAAGCACATATATGCATTATCACAATATTATATTTAATAACATCAAATCATGATAGAATTCATATAACCATACTTCTCATAAAAATAATCATTTCATTTGGTTTTATTTTAATCATGGTACTAAACATTTTCTAAAATGTATTCTACTCTTTTAATTATTAAATAGAATATACAACATATAATCTAATCTTTTATGTTGTTAATCTAAGACCATCTCCATAGAAATCAATTACTCTGCTGTAATAAAGCAATGCCTTTAGGACCTTGAGGAGTGTGGGGCCACATTAAATGTCTCAGAGGATTCATTAACTATTTATCTTCCTTTGTGGCACTTCCATATTCTCCCCTTACCTGAAGCTATCATTTTTTTAGTACAACTGCCTTTCTGTATTACCTTACATGCAAGTATCTAGATCAGTCGGCCCTCAAATGTAAAATAACATGTGTGAGTTTTGCAACAGACTTTTTCTTTGCTGCTGCTGTGATTTTAATTTCTGAGTTTGGAGCAAGACAGTGCTACTCAAATGAAATACAAAAGAATGTTTATATAGTTTCATCTATATTTAACAGGAAGCTCCACCAAGCCAAAAAAAAAGCAGCCTCTGGCATCTGTCCTGCAGCAGAATCTTGCCTTTTTTCTGGCAGTGTCTTCTTCGAGAAGATGGACAGATTCAGGGTGAAATTATATCAGCAAGTCCACACCTTAGACCTATCTTTAATTATGTAGACCACTGTTCTGCACTTACATTATTTACCCATCCAATCAATCAACAAATATTTATTGTACTCCTACTAGGCTGAGGCACCATAACTGAAACCAGGATAGATAAAAAATGAATTGCAGATGAGCCTTCAACTAGATTTTACATATTACGTCTTCCATTTAAACAATAATGAACCCTTGAAGGTATTCCTTACAGAAGTATCACATAATGGCTTAAAGTAATAATTTAGAAGGCATATATTTACTCAGTTTAATAAATATAATATTATGTTATAAAATTAGTTGAAATAATCATGATGTAAAAAACTTTAAGTATAATTATTTTATTGGTAAAAAAGCAAGAGTTTCCTAAAGGGCCATGCTTCTATATACTTACTTCATTTATGTATTTTAAAATGTTCTTTAATGAGAAAGGAGCACCTTGCCTCTTCCATAAGATTGAATAAACTTACCTTAAGAATAGAGAGGACTTCATATTTCTTCAAAAAACACCGAGTGTTCAAGGGACAGAAATTGTGCAAAATAAGAATGTGTGGAAGAACCTGCCCATTCAAATCCTCACCTACTCTCCAGGAAAATTTGTTTCCAGCCATTGACACACATGCATTTATCAAAACTGGGCTGGATCATAAGGCAGGTGAATTGATTGAAACATGCAGCCATAAGTCATTGTGGATAATATTCTATTTATATGGAAAAGAAAGAGATGGAAAAGAACCTAAGTCTAATAGATGCACTCTTTCATTTCTTAAAGCATTCATCCATACGTACATATTTAATTTATCCGCAGAAATATTTAGGAATTTGAAGTACAAAATACTTCTATACGGCCAAACTGTGTCAAATGAATTATTTGTGCTTAGCAAAGGGGCATAATATAATCTACATAACACAGGGTGAGGTTTGGGAAACTACTAATGAGTAATAAAGTTATTTCTAAACAATCATCATTCTTTTGTGCACATACAGAAGGGTGTGTATATATATTCTAATGTTCTAGCTATAGGGGGTGCCTGGGTGGCTCAGTCGGTTGAGCGTCTGACTTCGGTTCAGGTCATGATCTCACGGTTTGTGGGTCTGAGCCCCGCATCGGGCTCTGTACTGACAGCCAGCTCAGAGCCTGGAGCCTGTTTCAGAGACTGTGTCTCCCTCTCTCTCCGACCCTCCTCAGCCCTCCCCGACTCTCCCTTGCTCATGCTGACTCTCTCTCCCTCAGAAATAAATAAAACATTAAAAAAATTTAAGTTGTAGCTATAGATTTTGTACTTATATTCAATTTTAAATGAAAATTATTTTATTTCAATGTGAAAAAGAGTAATATTCTATAAGCCTTTTTTCTCATATATATATTTATATTTACATTATTTATTTTTAGAGAAAACCAGGTTACTAAAGGAATTACTGGAGAATTAATAATGTACTAATATTCCTCCCTTATTATGATTTAATGCTTCTTTTTCCTTGTGAAGAGAGAATTATTTCTCAGAATTATTAAAAGAACTACTTTGACAAGCTGTTTTTCAGATCTTTCTTTTATCAAGCCCTTAAACATAAATAAATGTCCATTGTTTCAGTGGTCTCTTATTTTCCCTGAGATATTTCCAGGATCAGAAATACTAATAATATCTCATTCTTTAAGAAAAAAAATGGCATCTAGTTATTTCTCTTTTGTCCTAATATAGGTTTATATCTCAAACCAATATTCAAAAATCATTTTAATTTTTATAAATTTTTAAATGTTTATTTATTTTTGAGAGAGAGAGAGAGAGACCGAGGCATGAGCAGGGAAGGGACAGAGAGAGGGAGACAGAGGGGCGCCTGGGTGGCTTAGTCGGTTAAGCGTCCGACTTTCGCTTGGGTCATGATCTCGTGGTTCGTGGGTTCGAGCCCCGCGTCGGTTTCTGTGCTGACTGCCAGCTCAGAGCCTGGAGCCTGTTTCAGAGTCTGTGTCTCCCTCTCTCTCTGACCCTCCCCTGCTCACGCTGTCTCTCTCTCTCTCCTAGAAATAAATAAAACATTAAAAAAAATTAAAAAAAAAAAAAAGAGAGAGAGGGAGACAGAATGTGAAGCAGTCTCTAGGCTCTGAGCTATCAGCACAGAGCCTGACATGGTGTTGAACTCACGGACTGTGAGATCATGACCTGAGCTGAAGTTGGACGCTTAACTGAGTAGCCCAGACTCCCAAACAATTATTTTAATTTTAAAGTAACACATTGTAACATATGTAAAACAGTAAATAAAATCCATGATTTAAATTTTATACCTTAATGTTAAAGCACTAAGGCATTATGGGAAAAAAAACAACAACAGAAGAACCAGAATGCTTATTGGGCTAGTTACCACGACTTTAATAATAATTACTAAATCAATGTATTATGAGTTTAAAACTCTCTAGTTGAGTCCATGCTAAAATAGAATACACTATAATTTAAATGGCACATTGTAAAATTTCTTAATTTTTAATTACGATATATGTAATGTTTTTTGTATCCCCAACATTGTCTAGCATTGTATTTTGCACATTGTAGAAGCTTGAAAAAATATGTTAAGCTAATTATAAGTGATATGATCTAACAGCAATGTCAAAGTTTTTAGTTATTATGATTTCTGTTACATAGCCTGATGATGTTCATGTTCTTGAATAAATACAGATAGAAATATTACGTAAAAGCAACACTGTTATTCTAAGAAGTGACACAAAAATGAAAATGGACCATGAGTATTACTAAAAGAGAATAATTTAATGGAAAATTCCTGTGATGTTATACCCTGAGAAAGCAAAACTTGAGCCATATCGACCCTAATAAGAAATGACAAACCTTGAAAAGCTATCTATAAATTTTCTTTAAAGCACTATGCTTTTCAGATAAGCAAAATTGTTTTACATTGTTACCAGCTTCTATAAATGCCAGTTCAATTTCAGAATCCATTGTTTAATTGTGATCATATCAAAGAAGACTCCTTTCTAGAGACCAAAAGCACTAAAAAAATAATGAAAAGATTATGTTAATAAAGCTAATGTATCTTGTTACCATGGTAACTTTGAAACTAAAATATTCAGAGAAGTCTTTTTTCCCCTATACCATTGTTTTTTGAAGAACCGGTTATTTACCAGCTCATGGAACCATAATCCTGTAAAATGGTGTCATTTGAAAGGCAGAAGAATATGAGACTTACATGAAACAATAAAACCTTATTCTTATATTTTTCAAAATATATCATGGAGGCCTGGAATGCCAGAGGGCACCCAAATTATTGGGTAGACATAAAGAACCTTCGTAAAGCATTGGCTTCATTTTTACAATACTACATAAAGGCATTATTCCATGACACAACCATATTATAGACTTGAAATGCAAAATTCAAAGGTATTGTTTGGAAGAAAACTGGAAACATTGTTGGGATGTTGGCTGGCTTTTGTTTCCTCATTTGTCTTCTATTTTAAAACAAAAGTTTAGGAACTCTGAGTATAAATTAACTGTGATCTGTTCCATTTGTAAATCATAAACATATGGTTCTTCCTTCCACCATTAATATCATCTTAAATCTTACTCCATCATTCTTGGAGATTGGTTTTAATTAGGACAAATTTCAAAAGTTGAGTCTTTTCAAGAACAGAACACTAATTTCATAGACAAAGGATTCTCTTGGTTTATTCTTAGAAAAAAATCCTCAATAAACATTTTTTTTCTATGGAAGAAGTAAATTTTGATGACATTCAGACATTTATATCAGAAATCACTATTGCCTCTGAGAAGTGAACAACATCCCCCCAAAAAAGTTCCTACTTTCACAACTACCTCTGAGCACACATAAATTATTCCCTCCTAATCAATAAAAATTTGTCATTTTCTTAATAGTAGGCAAAACACATTTTCTATTCATTTTCAAAGAATACTATCCCTTTAAGTTTTAACAAAAACAGTTAACCTCAAAATACAATCGTTAAAAGGGTATTTTGTTCTGGGTAAGAACATTCTCAGCAGGTTACCCACTCCCATGTTTGGAGATTTGCATAGTAACATAACTAAACACCTGACCCATCTCTGCATGTAGAAATTAATAACAAAGGTCTTTCTCCCTTCTAGGTATCCATTGCCATAGTTACCTCACAAGTTCTTGAAAATATGCTTAAATAAAGGAACTTGCAAGCACCGAGGTAGAAATTAATCATTGACTGGAAAATAAGTTTTCATGATGAGGTTGGGCTTTTGTTTCTGGGTCAGACTCAAACATTAGACAGTATTCTGATTTGAGCAGAACTTATTGCCTCTGGTTGGAGATCTGGCTTTTAGGATCTCACATAAAACACTGGCCTACTTGAGTGTGCAGGAATGGTTGTTTTATGGATTTGTTCTCTCAAGCTCTGCAAGAAAACTTTTCAACCATTCCTATTGGACTGGTGAGCCCTGACAGTGGGTCTATAATGGGAGTGCAGTGGAAATATCAAATCAGGAACTGGTCTTGTGAGAACAAATGACTGTTTAGGAGTCTCCAGTGATAGATCATTGCCTTGCGAGACCAACTAATGAATGCAGGGATATTTATGTGGAGATGAGGGGGACTCAAGCTACAACACTTAAAATTAGGATAATTCAAGAACAATTGGAGGAAAATTAGAGCTCTCTAATTTGGATATCTAAATTAGAGCAAAATTGGATATCCAATGAGAAGAAGGAGCAGAGAAGAATAGACTAAGGACTGATATTACACATTTTGAGAAGGAATGAATAAGTAAAGTTCTCAGTCTCATTGAGTGTGCAAAGAGATAGGCATTCCTAGGCACACCTGGCAGGAATGTGAAATGGTACAAACATTCTGCTAAACAATTTTGTGATACATTACCAAAATCTTTAAAATATTAAAATCTTTTGACCCAATAATTCCACTTAGAAAAATATTTCCCAAGGCAATAACCAGAAGTCTGTTCAAAGAATTATGCATAGAAATGCTTGTCCCAGCATTACACATGATAATAAGAAAACAGAAGTATAGTGCCTTAGGTTTATACAGTTAAGTAAATTCCTCCATATCCAGGTGTGGAATGTTAAAATTATGTAAGATATTTTAACTAAAATTATAATATTTCATAAAAAACCGAAATGTATGTGTGGATATATAGGTAAAGATATGTAAATATAATGTTTTATGATATAACTGAATGTCTATTTAAGAATATTCTTGCTTTGTATCAAGACAGGTTGTGGGTTTTACAGAAGTTTCTTAGAAATTTCTCTCAGGAGTCTTGAGTACTCTGGACACCAACTATGCAATACTTCCTGTTCATGAAATTAAAAATATATGTATATTAATATTATAACACTGTCCCTAGGAAAGATTAACCATAGGTTAACTGCATCTTTTTCATATGATGTATTTATAAAGTTTTTGATCCTAAACACATTGTTTAGGGATCTTTCCCCCTCTCTGTGGAATTCCTAATTATTTAGCTTAGTCTGGTCCCTATGACTCAGGTCTAACAAGACTGCCTGGGGAGAACTCTGCTCTGCCAAATTTATCATTTAGTTTGGAGACAGGAAGATAAACAGAAAACATTTTTTATCAAAACTTTCCTTTCAAACCACAGGAAAAGATACCCTGGTAGCACTTTCAGCTGCTAGAACAATAGATCTTGAGCAGCTACTTCCATAGGTCTCACTAGTCTCTAATAGGAGTAAGCAATACAGCACAGATCCAGGGCTCAACGCTTCTAAAATATGAGATGATGCTAATAGCTGAGTTTGCTTAAGCGTTGCACCTAAATATGAAACATATTTCAATATCTTAGTCATGAAAGGGATGACAGGACTCACTACAGTTGAAAAAAAATCAAAGTACAGTCAGTTGGGCAGAGTTACTTCTAATTCTGCCGAAAGGCATGATTTAATGAATGATTAGTATTTTATGCTTTTCAGCATTTTCCAGCTTCTCTATAATGAACATGTAATAGTAAAACATATGAGTATATTCACAAAAATAAAGTTTGATAAATCAATGACTTAGGGACGTTTGTACTACTTGGAGCTTCCAAGCTGACTAATCCAATCATTTGCTTGCTCACTCAGCAAATATTTATTACATATCTCATATGTCCAGTCCCTGCTATAAGGTGCCTAGAACATTCTTGCTTCCAATAAGCTTACAGTCTAGTAAGAAGAGACAGACATAATACATTAGTGCAATAAGTATTTACAGGTCCTTTGGTAGAAATATGCCCAAGATTCAGTAGATAATGGAGAAAGGAATGATTACTGGCTGATGGGGAGTAGGAAATGCTTTCTGTGACAGGTGATTCTTAATAAATTAGAAAGTCTGCTCTACCATGGAGGCAAAAATATGGGGGAGTTTCAGGCAAAAAGGACAATCTTCAGGCAAAAGGGACATGAGACACCTTGACATGTCTCAAGAACAGCAAATTGTAGCATGCGGCAGAAGCTGGATGACAAGAGAATGAAGAAACATAAAGAAACATAAAGATTATGAGGGGCCCACATACTAGTGAGTTTGGACTTTTTATTGGAGGGAATGGGCCTGAAATGTTAGGAAATCTATTAAGACACTACATGAGTTCTGATGAGAGGCTGCTGGGTTAGAAGGATTAAAGAGGACATGCTATAGGACTTTGAAACTTCCCTAATACAGGATAAAGGGGAAATTTATAATCAATCCTAGAAGTCTGATTTGCATGTCTGGGTGGATGAGGATGTTTTCTGTTGAGGAGAACATATGAGTTAGATTAGATTAGAGACAGAGATTAAAATATTAGGGAAGTCAAGGAGCTTATTTTGTCACACTGAATATAAATGCCTGGAGGCTATTAGATATTTAGAATTGGCTTGGGGCGCCTGGGTGGCTTAGTCTGTTAAGAGTCCGACTTTCGCTTTGGTCATGATCTCACGGTTCGTGGGTTCGAGCCCCGCATCGGGCTCTGTGCTAACTGCCAGCTCAGAGCCTGGAGCCTGTTTCAGTCTGTCACTCCCTCTCTCTCTGACCCTCCCCTGCTCATGCTGTCTCTCTCTCTCTCCTAGAAACAATAATTAAAAAAAAAAAAAAAAAAGCTTTAGAATTGGCTTGAAGAAGAATGGGGTTACAAACTCATTCAGTGAAGACATACATGTGTTCACTATTGTGCAGATAATAGTAAGCATAATTGATTCAGAATGGCAAGGCAAAGGACATGAATGCTGGTCACAGCACTGTAATGTGGCCCTGGCTGTCCCCTACTGTGCCACTCATTTCCCTTTAATTGGTTGGGGAAATACACAGAAGGAGGTGATTGGCCAGTAGATTAGGAGAGCAGTGACAGTATGTATTTGGGGTCTTTGAAATAGTGACTGTTTACCAACTAGCTTGAAAAATATTTCACTATTTCTACCACCAAATAGCCATATCTGTAGGTAACATAAATTTAGCCCTACTCTTTGGATTCCTTTTGCATTTCCGTTTTGAATTTATTTCCCTCTTAATTACTTAGTAAAATTTACTAAGAGGCCATGACACTAAATAAGGGAGAAATGAGGCTTTCCTGCACTGCAGTCAGAGCATATAAAAGAATTATTGCATCTCCAAGGGACAGATCCAGTGATAGAAGCAAAAACTAGTGTCTCTGAAGCAAAGAGAGTAAGGAATCCTAGAGCAGCAGCAACATGGTTAGCTCTGATCAATGATTCTTTCCTATTTAGGCTATTACCTCTCAGGGTCAGGCAGAGGGACTGGGTTTGCTCCTATGCAGCCAACTCTTTCCCATCATCAAGTTTTGGATCTTATCACTTTCCTCACTATGCTTCTGAGGATATTCCTACACAGGAAAAAGCTATTCTCTTATGAATAGAAAAGCAGCAAATCAGAATTTCTCCACTTTATCCATTTAAAATTCTGTTGATATTTTCCATAACTTAGTGAAGAGAATGTATTAGAATGAAAGCTGGAGCCCATAAACTTTGGTCTTAGCACCAAATCTACACTTTCACAAAATAAGATTAAGTATCATTATCTGTGAAATGGGAATAATAAAACCTGCTTGGCCAAGTATTATAAGATCACTGATAAAATAAAAAGGGATACCTGTAAGTTTTGCATCTCAATGACCTTACTGTATTGGGTTAATCATTTAGTTACTTTTGGGTTCCCACTTTATCATCTGAAAATAAGGAGTTTTTCCAAGGTAGTATCTTTCCAAATCTAACATTCTGGAACATTACAAACTGGAAAGAGAATATTTTGTGGATGATTGCTGATAGCTAGATAGATTTTTGTGTGGGGAGGGGGGAGGCGGGAGGGGGGCATATTTTTCCCCATGGTGTTTGGTCCTTGTGAAATGTAGGCACACCTTTAGGCATATCCCTAAATGAAGAGAGCTTTTTCTCTGACATTTATGTGATTTCCTGGCTGGCAAAACACTGAATTCGTATAAATTACAAAAAGGCAAATCACTGTGCTTACGTAAATTACATAGAAATCCAAGACATGCATTATAGAGACTTTTGCAAGCTGTTTGTACTTTTGAAATCCAGAAAATTAATTGCCATTTCCACCAAGGTAAATAATGATACAAAATAGAGGAGGTGGATTTTATTTTTGATGTCTCCTCTGTTGATAATCACAGAGAAATGTGAGATGACAGCTTCCTTTTATATTCAAGCAGCCTTTCAAATCCTACCTTCTCTAAATAGTTTTCCTTCACATACTCCTCATTCTGCCACCAACCTATTCCTTCATTTCTGCCTGGTCTAATTGGGCAAGTCTAATGATTTGCACTCACTTATAAGTACACCATCAATGTACCTACTTTTATTCTCTGTAATTCTTTATGTTCGTTTGTTTCTTATATGTCTTCTCTTATTGCATAGTATTTGAAAATGGGCTAAGGGAGAGATCTGGAATTAAATTACATAATTTCTAGGTGTCTCAGTTTTCTATACCTACAAAATGGAGAGAAAAATTCTACCTACCTCATAGGATTAATATAATAATTAAATAAAATAGTTCATGGAAGTCTTATATTCAACAGGAGCTTAATAAATCTTATTTACTTATTGCTC
This sequence comes from Crocuta crocuta, assembly GCF_008692635.1. Classification (NCBI taxonomy): domain Eukaryota; kingdom Metazoa; phylum Chordata; class Mammalia; order Carnivora; family Hyaenidae; genus Crocuta; species Crocuta crocuta. Next base: position 1,913,859 of record NW_027527591.1, on the reverse strand, counting down.
ACCAACAGAGATAAGATTGATTCATTAAGTTTGTCATTGAATTTCTATTCCCTTGAAAATACCATTAGGTGAATAAATTTAAAGAAGAGTTATAGAGAGTCTATGTAAAGGGGTTTAGTTTATCAGATGATTTGTTTATCCATATCAGACCACAGAGGGTTTTCAAGTGTACTCTTTATCTGAGGTCTGATATTACATGACCTCTGAAAGGTATAAAATGACCATATTTATAGAATTAATTTTAAAGTGTTTTTCTCAGGCTTTATAGGTTTTTTTTTTTTTTAATGCAAGTAAAGTGTTTAGCATGGGTTCACTAAATGTTAGTTAATTTGATTGCTCATTTTGTTACTAACTTACCCTTGGAAAACTCCCATATTCCCTAAAGATTAGTCTTCAGCCAGCTTTCCTTTCAAGGGAAGGTTTTGTCTTTCTCCCTAGCAACTTCCAATTCTGATGATATCAGTGGGGATTTGGAAACAGGTGAAGATCCCAGGATCTTATTTCCCTAAACTATGCACCAAGTGAAGCTGAACTAGTTTGAATCATCCAGTTTATCTTTTAGGGGTTCTTTCTAAACATCTTGGTGAATAATATCATGTTACGTGGAAGAAGGATGCCTGTACACTCTAGATCACTGGAGACAGAAAAGTGTGCCAATTGCATGAATATAGAGTTAGAAATAATTTTAATATAGTGACTTAATGTTCATTTATTGCATAACATTTCTGCAATATTTTAATGTAACTTTAACCTACCAGTTTGGAAGCTTTTAAAATTAGATTATCAGGTTTCCAATCTTGCTTTGTAATCTGATTGTATGCATTTCAACATCCTTTTAAAGCAAGGAGGTTCTCACGACAGGGGACATAAAATGGAAGATGAGGGTCATATATGGTCTTTGTTATCAAAATGAATGAGAATGCTTAATTAATCAACAATCCAAAAAGGAATTTATGGGCACCTGAGTGGTTCAATCAGCTGAGCCTCTGACTCTTGATTTCAATTGAGGTCATGATCTCAGATTCTGAAATTGAGCCTTGCATTGGGAGCCCAAGCAGTGTGGAGCCTGCTTACAATTCTCTCTTTCCTTCTCTCTCTGCCCCTTTCCAGCTTGGGGATTCTCTCTCTCTCTCTCTCTCAAAAGAAATAAATAAACTTAGAAAAAGAAATATAGAAGCCATTTACATTGAACATAGCAAGCACAAAAGATTAATGTAGTAGAGCCATATGAAGAATGTGAGAGATTGAACATTTATCTAAAAAACTAAATCTGATAAGCAAAATTATTTCTAGAAGGGTAAACTTTGAAATAAAATATGTATTTTTCTTTAAAACAAAACACTTTTCTTCTTTCAAAGGAAGTTAAAATAAGTAAGGTAGGTATGATTTCTATCCAAAACTGACAACACAACTTTTTGCCTTCCTGAATATTGCCACATCTAAGGTGAGTGCAAGGAGAAGCTATGTTGAATTAACATAGAGTCAATTTCAGGTTGTCTTATTTTAAATTATTTCCCTGCATATCATAACAATTAAGCTTAGGAGAAATAAAGCCCCACTGAAGTGAATTATAAGAAGTCCAATAATAGGAAAATCTTCCAAAAGTAAATAAGACACCAAATATGGAAGGATACCAAAGTGCAAAATCAGATAAACATTAGTAAAAAAATTGGATCAAAGATGCAGTCTTATCCAGTGGGAACCCACCTCTCTTTTCCTCAACTAATCTATCTGCTTCTGTGCATACTACTACCCATATTTGTAGTGCATAGTATCAAATACTTAAACTAGTTTATTGGCTACATCCAGTTAATCCACACAATAAAGTGTGGGTTTCTCTTTTCTGTTCAAAGTTGTAGATCAAATCAGCATAGTTGTACGACAGGTATAATTAAAGCCCTCTCCCATTTCCTCCACTTTGACGAGTATTGAATACTTTCCATCTTGGAGCACATGGTACTGAGGTCACACTACCGCCTTTGCAGTATGGATCCAGAACAGCTTCTGATTAAAAGTTTAACTTTCTCAGAAATTAGGCCTCAGAAGTTGTTATATATCAAATTTCAGACACATGGGACTAAAGTATAAAAAAAGGTCACTGACTCTAGAAGTTACAAATTCTCCTAAATGAAAAAGTTGGCTATGAATTAAAATGGGACTAAGGAATAAAAAAGGAAAAACCAATACTTATGTATGCAATGTGTACTTGTATTTCTTACTGTTTCATGAAAAGACAAACACAAATCCTTTATAAATATTTTATACTTACCAATTATCTTAAGTTTGATTTAGCTGTACTACAAATACAAATATACTCTTACACAAGAAAGTTATACTGTTCATTTAAGCACTGAAGGAAGCTTGCTTGGCCATGTCTGTATGTTTAGCCTTATGTTGATAAGAGGAAATGAAAATGAGTTTCCTAAAGTCCTAATGGATAGGCCATACCTCTTCCACTCAAGGAGGGAAAGACTGTAATACACTGCTGTCTTGAAGTCTCATCTATTCTTCAACTTGTCTGAATTGATTTCTAATTGGGTTATGTCTAGCAAAGATATGAGGAGAAGGGTGCCTCAGTGGCTCAGTTGGTTAAGTGTCTAACTTTGGCTCAGGTCATGATCTTACAGCCCCCCAGTTTGAGCCCCACATCAGGCTCTATACTGATGGCTTGGGGTCTGGAGTCTGCTTCGAATTCTGTGTCTCCCTCTCTCTCTGCCCCTCTCTTGTTCACCCTCTCAGTCTCTCTCTAATAAATAAATAAACATTAAAAAAAGTTTTTTAAAGCTATAAGCATCAACCATAAAGATGGGTAGTTAGCTTAAGAAACTTTATTTTGGAAATGTATGCAGTGTGCTTCAGTGATAAATTTGTTGTTAAGCCCATCTCTAGAATTCAAAAGGAATGAATTTTGGTTTCATTTTATACTATTTCTTTGTTTTTCAAGATTTTATCAGAAGATACCATTTCAACAGTAGGGGGTATTTCCACTGACATTTAAATTTACAAAACTACATTTTGAATAATATTTACAGTTTTTCCATATTGTCATACAGAATGTCTATAAGAAAGAAAAGAACCAAGGGATATTGAAGAGAGGAGATTATCTAGATATGCATTGGCAAAATATGTTCCTTAGGTTAAATTTAACTTGTGGCCTGTTTTTGTACTGCCTACAAGCTAAGAATATTTTTTTTTTACATTTTTAAAGGGATGTTAAGAAAGGAAGACTATATGACTGAGACTAGAGACCATATATGGACCACAAACCCAAGATATTTATACTTGAAGACTCTTGGTCTCAGAGTATTTTAGTTAACTTGGGTTTTGATGTTAAGATTTATTAATATAGATCTTAATATAGTATTCTATATATAGTAGTATAGTACAGTAACATGAGAAATTGTTCATATGTGTAAGAAAGACAAGAGAATTATAAACTTGCTGGATATTATATCATGGTTTTAACTAAAAGGAAATTGCAATGTATAAAGCAGTTAGTGATAATGTAGGAGGAAAAGGGAGCCATGTTAAACATTGTATCATCATTACCAGATTATATCAATGATGACATTCACTGATAGGTGATTCCCATAATCAAATGGTGATCTTCACAGACAGAATATGAGTTTTATGCACCAAACTGAACAAAATCAGAAAATTGCAATAAAAAATGGGAAAAGAAAAGATACCTATGCTTCAAAAGTTCAATCTTGACATTTCTATCACTCAAAATCCTTTAGAGTATTCAATCTTGCATTTAAAAACAAGAAATAACCCTCAGAAAACAGTACATAGTGTGCAAAGTTATCTCCTTCTCTATTTTTCCCAAATTTATGCCACTCTTTAGAGATAACACTGTTAATAATTTGTAGGTTATATATCCTTCAAACCTTTTTATGCTTTTATTTATTGATATAAATACATATGTATGTGTGTGTTTATATGTATGTATGCATATATATGAAACATTCGTTGCTAGTCATTTATTTTACACAAATGGGAATATATTAGACAGAATTTTCAGTACCTTCCCATCTTTTGTAATTTATGTTATATGATAACAAGGTCTTTCATATCTTTCCATATTAGTAACATATAGATATAATCCATTACTTCTAATTGCATCACAAAATTCCCTAGATATGTACTATAATTAATTTCTTTCTTTTAGGCAATTCTTCTTTTAGATATACAGATAATTCACTATTTTGTTATTATGAATACCATAAAAATTTTTGCCCCATGTATTTTAAAATTTCCTCTCATTGTATATATGGCTCAATTGTTACTTTCAAATGCATGTTTGCATACTTTATTTTGTCATCATTCTTAAGCACTTTTCCAAATAGGGCTCTTATTATTTTTAAAGAACTGATGAATCATAATCCTTACATTTTAAAGTTAGACTTTGGAAAGGAAAATCATTTGGCAAATATTGAGTAATGTGTTTCAATGCATATATGGTATTCATACACAAAGATGCAGAATTTACCGAATATGTGATCTGCCTTAGAAATTGGTGACTCCTTTGCCATTAGAAATATCTAAATATAAACCATATGGTCTATTTACAGAGTCATTCCAGTGGAGATTAAAGTACTCAATGAGTGGTAAGTCTAGATTACCTTAGGGACTTTGTAACCTTAAGATACATTAAAATAAAAAATTTAAAAAAAAAGAAAGAAAAATGAGGGCTAATTCATTGCAGTGCATGACTGTTCACATTTTATTTTTAATTCATCCACATATGACAAATTAACAGTGAGCTAAAAAAGCACAGGCTTTAGTTATATAGGCCATAAAACCTACTTAACTGGACAAATACAATAAATCTGGCCAAATATTTTCATGCGATGATTAGTAAAGAGTGGAAAGTTCTCAGAAAATTGATTTTTCTATGATTTTATGTAAACTAGAATTAGATATCAATAGTGTACTCCCATAACTATTGTTCCAACATGACTAATTATTTATCATTATTGAAATGCAGATGCAGAATTATTTGTCATGATTTATTTTCTGTCCTTAGTAAATAATCCCTTCAGTTCTAAATCCTTCTCAAAGTAGGAATTCCTTATTATCAGTTGCTATTGTATAAACAATTGTTTACTTGAGTAATACAGGCTGAGACTTACCTTTTTTCATAGCATGGAGACATAATTCAAAGGTGTATTTATGACTTGGAATGAAAGAGAAGTGGGCATCCAGCTTGCTGGTAAATGGCAGGGTCAAATCAGGAGAAAGCAGATTTTATTTTTCTCATCCTTCCTAAAAGGTCTTCCTATTATGAGGAACAGCACCCCCTTCAAGAATCTCTTTTGGATATTCATTTTGGAAATTGTCTCCACAAAATTATACAAACTCTCCATTCTCTTAAAGGGCATCATTACATTTTGGCCTGTGATGATAATCATCATGATTTGAAATGGCCAGTGGCAACTATGTCTTTGACATTTATTATACTATCTTTAGTGGTCCTTTTACCATAGTCATAAGGGATGCTGCTTTCTAACAGTAGTAATATTAATTGCTACCATTATCTTGCCTCTTATGCTAAATTTTGGGTCAAATGATGGGTATAAGTCTAAATGAGCAGTCAGGGATGAAAAGGACAAAGGAGTAGGAGGAAAATACATGACTAGTTTGAGTCCTGCAGCATACTGAGAGGTAATTTACACAAATAGGCTGGACGAAAACAGATGGGAAGAGGGAGACAGGGAGAAAGGTGACTAATGACACCTGACTGCCAAATGACCCTGTGGGTTTCAACGCTGGCAGGACACCTAAAAGTGCCAGCAGCCACTTGGAACTGCCCAGTTCTCACTCACATTTCATTTAACAGGCTAACCTTGGTCTTTCTATTGTTACTATCACTAGGGAAATTTATGCAGTATCTAATCATGATCCAGAAAATACACATTCTAACTGGACTCTCTTCTTTTGGAAGCTGTGTGTTACTGAACCGTTAAGGAGTTTATTGTTAGAGCAGCCTTTGTTTCCAACAGGGAAAATTTGATGGATGTGTTGTTTTAAGAGATCCTCTTTGGTAAACCTATAGTGTGCGGCATCTTGTGTGGCTTAATAAGAGCTGTGGTGAAAAAGAACAGAAGAATTATTCTGAGAACATGACTATATTATTAAATGCTTTGCTTATGGTAAAATATCTTTGATTCTGACAGGTGGGGAGTTCCTTGAACTATATACAATAGACTCCTACCTATCTCCTATTCTCCTTCAGACTTTAAATTTTTAATTTCTTTTCAACAACCAAATTAATATTCGGAGATGTTTATTGAAATACACCCTGGGCTTGGAATCAAGACTGTTAGGTGCCAGTATTGGTTATATTGCAAAGTAGCTAAGTGAACTAAGAAATAATTTGGCACCCCTGTGCTTAAATTCCTCTATCTCTACAAAGAAAATTACATATTCTCTCTCGTGTTATTGTAAAAGCCATATGAAAAAGAAACGTATGTGTATAGAAAGTGTAAAATCTGAGTTACCAAACTCAGATGGACTCTATCTAGAATTTATTTCCAGTGAAATTACAGAAGTTCCTAGTCAATTAAAAATTATTTTAAAAACTTCTGTGGTGCCAGGGCGACTTAGCTGGTTAAGCGTCTGACTCTTGGTTTCAGCTCAGGTCATGATCTCGCAGTTTGTGTGTTTGAGCCCTGCATTTGGCTCCATGCTGACAGTGTGGAGCCCGCTTGGGATTCTCTCTCTCCCTCTCTCTCTCTGCCCTCCCCCGCTCACCCTCTCTGTCTCTCTCAAAATAAATTAATAACCCCAAAATAAAAATAAATACATAAATACATAAAAATTAAAAATATTGAATGTGTTCTACATTAGATAGGCTAAGAATCCTTAGAATGTTGATAGAAATTATGACACTATATGCTTTTTTTTCTGAGCAGCATTTACGGATCTTAAATAGCCTACACATATTTTTGAAGATAACATTATTCCTCTTTTTTATCTTTAATGAGCAGCAAATAGATTGGAAAATATTGGAAAAGGAGATTGAAAATACAGACTGAGATCTAGTTCATATTTAATATATTTCTAAACTATACAATGTTAAATGATCATTATTATTTTCATTTGAAAAGTGTTTCTTCTCCCCTACCTTCTTTTGGTTTTAGGAACCTGGAGAAGATATTAAAATGAATACCAAGAGAAAATGAGTTACATTCTAGAATTTTAAAATTTTCAAACTAAAAGGAAATTTTTAGGAATCAATCTGTTCAACATGATAATGAAATTACTTCCCCTTCCAAACTCCCATGATTTCCTGTATCCACAGCTAAAACGAACTCTAAGTCTATTAAAGCTTACTTTGTTAAAACTGATGGAGGGGCACCTGGGTGGTTCAGTCTGTTAAGCATTCAACTTCAGCTCAGGTCATAATCTTATAGTTTATGAGTTCGAGTCCCACATCAGGCTCTCTGCTGTCAGTATGGAGCCTGCTTGGGATCCTTTGTCTTCTCTCCACCCCTTCCACATTCACACTCTCTCTCTCAAACATAAATAAACATTAAAAAATTTTAAAAAACCCTGATGGATAGAGGCCATTGGATATGGGAACCAACCAACCAGCCAACAAACTCTAGATTGTGAAAGTTGAGGTCCTCTTGAATCAGGCAGTGGACATTCTTTGTACTAGTAACTAGGGGAGAGGTAGGTCCTCAAACACAACAAACATAACTTGGAAGGTAAGCCTTGGGAAAGTCTCACTCTCTGAACCCTGGAGTCCAGAGATGCCTGAAAGAATGGATGGGAATTACCAGGAACAACCAGAGTAAGAATCCAGAAGGCAAAGAAGAAAAATAACACTATCAATGAAGACCACTGGAAAATTCTTGAAAAAAAAAAAAAGTGGGAGAGAATGAAATCAAAGAGCAACAAGCCGTCAAAGAGAGGGGAAAATAAAGAAACACATAGCTGAAGCATGTACCCTCATTTTATGACTGTCGCCTGCAACTCAACTAACTGTATTTGCAGGGCTCAGATGGGTGCCTGGATAGCCTATGGACTCCAATTAAGGTTCTCTGGCTCACAGTGTACCATAATAGCAATTGCCCTTCCCTTTCTCTCCTTGGCCATTCTTCCAGCCACATATGGTAGAGGAGAAAGAAGATCTCTGTTATTAGAGTTATCATGTTATAGAAAATGTTTTCTTTATTCTGTAGTGGCAGCAAAACTAATTTCATTAAATTCTCAAGATGAAATACTAGAAACTGTATACACTTAAAATAAAAGTGAACTTTTTTAGCTTATTTTTTAAAAAAACTTTTAAAGTTTATTTATTTATTTTGAGAGAGAGCGAGAGCGCGCGCATATAAGCAGGGATGGGGCAGAGAGAGAGGGAGAGAGAATCTCAAGCAGGCTTCATGCTGTCAGCATACAGCCTGACTCTGGGCTTGATCCCATGGGCCATGAGATCATGACCTGAGCCAAAATCAAGAGTTGGATGCCCAACCAACTGAGCCAGCCAGGAGCCACCCCCCCCCCTTTTTTTTAGTGTTTTAAAATTACACTGGAAATTAGTGTAAAACTAAAATTAAAGAGATAAATCTTTCCAATGGTTTGTACCCACTTCTGTTTACTGAGATCCTGACATTCTAAAGCATCTCATCATTTTCTCAACCAGTTCAATGGCAAAGATATGTAATTTTCCATCTACTACAATGGATTATAATGATGTTTATAAACAGAACAGAACAAAAAAACAGAACAGAGAATATAATAGGTAATTTCTGTAAGATGACAAGATAAATTTGTTTGGAAATTTCTTTAATTAGTTGAAATTTCTCAAAAGTAAAAAAGCAGTTATTTTTAAAAAATTAAGATGAGGTCACCTGGGTGGCTCAGTCAGTTAAGTGTATGACTCCTGATTTCAGCTTGGGTCATAATCTCACGGTTTGTAGGTTCAAGCCCCACATTGGGCTCTGTGCTTTCAGCATGGAGACTGCTTGGGACTCTCTCTCTCTCCCTCTCTCTCTGCCCCCAGCTTGTGCTCTCTCTCTCTCTCAAAGATAAATAAACATCAAAAAATAAAATAAAATAAAATAAATTTTAAGAGAAAGGATATCTTAAAAGCATATAGATTTGTATTGAGAGAGGTAGAAACAGATAATTTGGAAAGCATTTCACAGAAGCATAAAATGTTAAATTGTCCACTTTCTTGAGTCAGACCCCTCATTTTTAAATCATTGTCTGTCATAAAGAAAGATTTACAACTCCAGCTGCTTTTATGTCACTGTAACTTCTATTCAGGAAAAAAAGAGAAGTGGTTGGAGAAAGTATGTTTCCTTAAAGTATATTCTTTGATATCAAGATAAATATAGCTTCCAAATATAACATCAAAGTCCAACTCAACATTAAAAATTCTTTAGTGAATTTAAAATTTATACCTGTACCTCCTAAAACACAGGCTGAATTGAGTTACAGACCTTGAGGAAAGTAATGAAACACCAGTTAAAATGGGAATTCATTTCATATTTTATCAATGTGTAGTGAATACCAAGGCAACTTGTGCGTAAATTTCCCTAATTTTCTTTTTTCTCTAATCATTATAAAGGACAGTTAAAAAAAAAAAAGCTTCTTCAAAATGTGAGATTTTCTATGCCTCCATTCTGACATGGAGCCAAAAAACAAAAGTGAGATTTTTTTTCTATGTGCTTGCATTAGAAAATTGCCATCATATTTCAAAATACAATTTGAGAAATACAATTGAAGACTCTGAGTAACAGATATAAATTAAGGTAGATACAAAAACATCAATAATTGGTCTCCTTACTGGGTTTATTGTTTGTTGTTCTCTTGAACAAAAATAATCATGAGCTTTTTAGTCATTTATTATTCTTTAAAACATATCATCAGATCACAGAATCTTAAATTTGAAATGTGCCTTGAAGATAATCCAGTCATCGATGTCTCACTACAGACCTCCCTTTCACCATAGGTTGGATAGGAGGTAATTTAGACTTTATCTTTACTTCCACTGACAGAGAGATCAAGACTTTGTGAAGCATCCCATTCTATTTTTATATGGATCCAAATATTAAATATTTCTTCCTTATACAGTTAAGAGTCAAATCAGCCTTCCTGTCATTTCGGTCTTTGGCCTTTTTTTCCACAAAATTTTGGATGACAGAATAATCTTACTCCCATTCTAAGTTACAGACCTTCAAAGTTGTAAAGAAAATTATTGTATCTCTTACTGCGGATGTCTTTCCTAAGCTATAAAATTCCCCATGTGTTTCTCATATGATAGGATTCTCTGACTATTCACCATCTAGTTTCACTATACCTAAATTTGACCCAGAAATCAGCATAGTATTAATGTATGCAATCTGTTCAAGACCAGCAAACACTCTTATTCTGGACATTTCATATTTATTAAGGCGGGGGGCAAAATGAAACAGTGTTTTGAAGTCCCACAACAAAGTATTCCTGTCAAAAGATTCTTTATCTGGGATTCTTAGAACCTGTGGTATGCACAGATGTGATATTCAGAGAATCCATGATCCCTATGTATTCAATGTGAATACGAATATATGTATGTTTTAGGGCAGAAAACATACAACTTAGTTTAGATGATTTTGATGAGCTCATGACTTCCATGCATTTAAGAACTATTGACCATTTAGTATGCCTTGCCATTGAACCAGTTGTCCTCATACTGTGTGCACTGACTATATGAAGCAAAGTATAAGAAGCTGAATTTTATTTTCCTTATCAAGGTACAACCTGCAGATACATGGAACACTTGATTTTGTCATCTGAAAAGTAGTCAATTCCTGCCAGCTTTATCTAATTTAAAGCATAACTTAAGTCTTCACCCAGGTAATCAGTAAAACATTTGACCTAATAGGGCTAAGAATAAGATTCTCTGAAACACTACCACAGTCATCCACGTTGATGTTGGTATATAAATCAAAGATATTTGGTAAGATTATTCTTAACAAGTCAGCACTAAAAAAATCTTAACTGCCCCATAATTTCTCATGTTCTCGTCAACTGTAAAAACCTTGCAAATGCCTTACCCAGATAAGAGATATGTTGTCCATAGAACTTTCTGATCCACCCATCTAATAAACCTGTGGGTCTGATTTGTTTTAAATGAGCACATGTGAGTCTGATCACTCTTTTCTTACCTAAGAAAGTCAGAACCATCTGTTTAATAACTAGTGACTTGGATATGGTTTGTCTTCATCGTCTGAATTTGGGGAAAAAAATTTAAAAAGTCATTCACATACTTAAAGTTTTCTGGTCCCCTTTCTGCTTTCTGTAATACTTCAGGAATTCTGGTTAAAATTCCAGGAGCACACTACAAATCTTTGGAATATAATTCACCTGAAGCCATTTAACAGACTAAGTTTCAATCTGACTATTTCAATGTCTTATTCGTATGCCTCCTCTAACCTCCCCAGCGTGACGATGATCCTCCCTAAGAGGCAGCACTAACAGGAAATGCTTTCCATTGCTCGCTGCACTTTACATCGCCTCAACTCAGTTTGCATTGTAGCCTTTGTGCAAATGTTATTTTCAAGTTTGTGTCAGGCTTCATCACTTGACCTTGAGTTATATATTGTTTTCTTGTACACATCCTTGATAAACCTGAGAAGTCCCAGTCTGGTAAGTTTTGCAATATTGCTGACATCAAATTTATAGACTTGTATTAACAATTCAAGCTCATTTTGCTCATTATCCATTCTCAAAGTATCATTATAAAGATATCTGTCCCCATAAATGTTGTCTGTGACCCACCTGCATACACACACACACACCAATAAATATTCTCTATATACTAATTCTGGGCACCTGCTCTGTAATAAATATTGTGTTGGCTAGTTAGGAAACAAACATGAACAACATATAGTATCTATTCTTTAAGAATCATAGAGAAGAAAAATATGTACAAATAAGTACATTGCAATGAAATATATGTAATAGATGTTTTAGTCCTGTGACAGGAGGGGGCAAACATCTGGTGAGCACAGGAAGGAACTGGATAATATGGACAGGACAGCATTTAAACTGAGTTTTGAGTCCTGAATAGCATCACTAGAGGATGTTTTATTCTTTCTAAAGTTATTAAGCAGAGGGAATTGCAAGAGGTCACACTGATGAATGCTTCAGAGAGGTTAAGATAAGAACTAGAAAATTATCTTTGGATTTGGTCACTGATTATTCTAAGAGAGCAATTTCATTCTCTGGCTAGATAAATGAAAAGTATTTTTCAAATTATTTTTGTGTATTGTTTTGTTTTTCCACTCCTGGGTTATTAGGACATGAGAAATTGTATACAGTGTTATAGGGGGCAATGCTAGTAGTGTTATAATATAGTGATATAGTGAGCTTTAAATCCTAAACAGGATCTCTAGAGAATAATTTTTTCCTAAATATTTGAGCATCTTTCTCAGTTATTTTTTTAAATCTACACATATATGGATTTAAATATATGTATTATTTGTCATTGATATGTATAATATATATTATTCATTATTTGTTATTATATTATATACNGGCAACTTCCTGCCTCTTTTTTTGTGATTATGTTTAAGAAACTGATACACCTGCATTTCTCTTTTGGCAGTGGTGGTGGGTGGAATGTGTTATTTCTCTAAATACTCTTTAATCAAATAAAGGAATTTCCAGCTAAATGTACTTTGCTTGGTTCTCAAAATATAGGCTATTTCCTCATCAAGACCACAGAGTTTTGATAAGCCATATTTTTAAAAAGAAATTAAAATCTGCTCTTGGATTCCATCTATACAGTTAACTGTTCACTTCCAACACCCTTCTTTCTTTTCAAAATAAAATAATAATAAGAAATCTAACTGTCTTTTATGTCTCCATAGAGTATCCTTTAAATTTCTATTCAAGACTTTAAGTCCAAGTCCTGGAGATATAGCTCCGTTACTTTAACAGTATTATTTGTTTCACCATGACATACTGTTAAATTTGGTTGCTTTGACTGGTCTTCTCAGAAAGACAGCTGCCACTGAATATTCTTTTCACATCTGTGTTGCTGCCTCCCTATTCCTTAGCAAGATTTAAATGGGTACCACAACTCAATCCTGGGGAAGACACTATTGCAAATGGTTGTGTGAATCCATGGCACAGAAAATGCCCTTCTTCATCAGGCCTTTATCCAATGCAATAAGTACTCATGCTTATAGCTGCTACAATTCCAATGGTGCATCTTGTCTTCTTTTTCTTTTCAGCACTAGTTTGTTCATCAGTAAGATCATTGCAAAGCTCATCTAGTTCTCACTAAGTAGGAGGCATCATTAAGATCTTACTATCCAGCAGGCTTTGTACTAAATTCTTTAATTCTTTACGTGTGTTAACTGACTTGTGAGTTAATATTCATAACTTTACCAGGTAAGTACTTCTGTTAATACCATTTTACAAACAAGGAGCCTGAATTTTAGAAAGATTACCTGTACCAAAGTAAAGTGGTGGAGGGAGGGTCCACACATTTTTACATTGATGTTGGTCCCTTAGATTATGCTAATTTTCTGGATTTCTTCTTAGAGTATTGTTTTCATTCCACTTCATTCTCTTTAATAACTTGGGGAAAGTATTCTCCAAGTCCTTTACTCTCACCTCAGGAAGGGAGATCAGCATATATTTATAGCACATATAATTGGTGAGTGCCTTAGGCAGAAAGACAAACATAGCACATGGCCTGCAGGTTGCTAGAATAGTTCCCCCAGTACCTGACTGCTGGGACATTAAATAAAGCAATGCTTTGTGGCTTCCCCTAGACACTCTTCCTCTAAAACAGTCAAAGAAAAATACCTCTTTGCTCTGGGCTGCTGCCTGTAAAATGGAAGAGAAGGGAGAAGGCATTCCTTGGAACCAGACTTGATCCCAATCTTTCCCTTCCTCTCTCCTTTCCCTGTTAGTCTGACTCCATCCCCATGCAACTTTGATTCATAGGACTTATTGAAGTTCTTTTTATGGCTCTATCATATTTCTATGCCTTTGGGGACAAATAAGAGCTAGATGTTTTGTGCTAATTTGGGTGGCTATACTACTAAATACTCAAAATGACATGTTACTCAAGGTAGGAAGGTTATCAGGTGAATAAGCTGTGCAATGGAGGCTTCTAACGGAGAGAGACAGATACAAAGACAGAGACACAGAGAAAGAGACAGAGAGTCAAAGAGACCCAGAGACAGAGTCAGAGTTAAAGAGACTCAGAGACAGAGATAGGGGAAAAGAGAGGCATTATTATGTGAGGGTACATAGTAAATTTTAAGTCTATTTTGAGAGTTTGCTAAACTCTGAAAATTAAAGGTAAACTAGTGTATTTGCCATTTATTTTAGGTATAGTAATTCAAAAATCATTTTACTAAATATAATCATTCATTTTCATCACGTAAATGTAGAAGCCCTTTGTTCTCCTGCTGTTAATGCCCACAGATATTGCCTTTGTTTAAATCCTCATTTCTTTCTCATGCAGACATTTAAATAGCCTCCTAAAGGTTGTCCCTGATACCCTTTATTTAGTTAGCAGTTTGGGCTCCTGGTTAGGTAGGATCTTTTGCTAAGATCTTAAATGTCCATATTTCAATGGCAACTTCCCTCTGACATCTGTATGTATTTAGAAAAACACCTTGAATTTGCTTTCATAATTTGAATTTATAAAGAATCTGAATTCAGCTTTTATGTCTGCCAGTGATGTACATGTAAAGTCACTTTGTTACGACCAGCATAAGAAGTCTAATGATTTCACATNTTTTTATGGCTCTATCATATTTCTATGCCTTTGGGGACAAATAAGAGCTAGATGTTTTGTGCTAATTTGGGTAGACCATCTCCCCTATCCTCTAGACTACGTTTGCTAAGATACAGATAAACTTAACAGAATAATATCACTACATTCATATAATCAGTGAAAATAGAAAACAAGTCAGAGGTTGTCCTGAAAATTTGTATTTTAAATTTTATTCCATCTACTTTAGGGAATTGGGAGCATTATTTGATAGCTTTGACTAAGAGTGGCCAAGGTAGTATAACTTCTGTCTAGGTTTCTCCATTATACTTAAATACAGGTTCCCCCTTTACATACCAAGACTGTGTTTTCAAGTGCTTTAGAATTATTAATGAACTGAACTCCCTCAGGAGTGATTCCTTTTAAATCCTGAAATCACAATTCTTTGAAGATATAAAGTACACTTAATTTAACTGCCTTATCTCACCCAAAATAGAAGTTTTTAATTCATTCAGTCCCAACAGGGAAGTACACCCAGGTAGTACTTTCCTGTTAAATACCTCTTGTTCAGAGAGGTAGAAAAGCAAGCTGACAGTGTAAGGAATCCATATTTTTTTTCCTGCTAGTGTTATATGTATTTGAAAGCTAGAAAAATTTAGAACTTCCAATGTAGCAATTTCTGTTGACAAGAAATTTAATTAAGTTGGGCTGGGGTTGCTTTGCTGCTAAAATTCCTGATTCTGGTAGTCCATCACAATGTTTTAACAGTCTATAAATTGTTTATCAACCTTTCTTAGACCCACCAGTAGGGAAAACAAAACAAAACAAAACAAAAACATAACACTATCTCTAATGGAAGCAACATCAGTAGCTTTGAGAATACTCTTTCTGTGGGTTGCGTTTTCAGTCCTTATTGTGATTCTCCCTTGCCTACAATCCAATTTCTTTCAGACCCATATGGTGCCAATTTCTTGAAAGCTTATTGTAGTAATATTAAAAATCTCAATTTAAATATCAAATAAGCCCCCATATCATAAGGAAATAAATCCATGTGGGCTCACAAAATTTCCCCTTCAGGCCTTGTGATTCTAGTCATTTGTTTCTTTGTTTCTTATGAGGAACAAATTGTTTTTAATGTTGCATTTTATAAAGAATTTAAAATGTGTGGGTGTCCCCCAAAGTATTTGATTTTTGTGACACTTTTTAAAATGATCATAACTTGAAAAATCTCGATATTTGAGCGATGATAATAAAAATTGCTTTGGGCTAAAATCCTGTATTCTGTATCACAGTCCACAGGAAAATTTTACAACTAAGTAATAAACCTGGAAAATATAAGTTTATAATGGAAATGTTGACAGACTCTAGCAGGCACTGTTGTAATATCTTGAATCAGATTTAAAAGAAGTTTTCAATAATGTTTTTCCAAGCCTATCTTTTGGGGAATGCAAGTTAAATCTTTTTTTTCTACTATCTCAGTGATTGATGAAAATGTGAGGAATTTGTGGCCAGATACCACAGGGCACCTGTGAAAAAGGCAATGGGCACTTGTAAGTGGACAATAAGCATGGGGAAATTACTGAAAGAAACTACACTTAAAAATCCCACTCCATAGAGACATTTTGATATAATTATAGTCCGTAGACTCACAAGGATCATACTGGCATGTTCTCAGATAAAGTAGTAATGGAATAAACTATCAGCCCACCTAATTATGTTTTAATAGAAAAATTTTATTGGAGGATAAGAACAGGAGTAACTGTCAAAAATGGTGATTCTAGAAGTAATCAAGTCATTTTATTGACATACGTGGGAGTACTCTCCCACGTTCACCCCAAAACTAAGGTATAAGTTACCTAACACAGGTCAATTTTTATGTTTTAAATTTATTGTTTAGGATAGGAAATAAGAAATGTTTCCTTCAGTTATCCAATTAAGACTGAAAACTAGTTAGGCATCAGTTTGAGGTGACCGCTTTGCCCTGTCCCTAGAGTTATACAATACGGTGGCCCTGAGAGAGACAGTATGTGGAAATGCTTAGGTCAGGCTGAGAGCAGACTATGCCAGAATCACACCTTCTTTGCCCATTAGCTACATGACTTTGAACGTTACATAACTTCTCTAAGTCTCACTGTTTTCGTGTAAAATGGGAACAATATGGGCAATAATAAGAGACATAATAATACTAGCTAACATTATTGATTGTTATTCTATCGTTGTTACTGCTGTGAACTGCCAATCTGTATAAAACCAAACTACAGCAAGGCAACTGTTCCATAGAAGATCCCATCACCTCCAGTCAAGGTTGGTTGCATAGCAGGGACTGGGGGCGATGCATGACAATTTCTCAATCCCACTATGAAGAAGCTCTTGCTCCTACACTCTTGCTTTCGAGATTTCCATACCTTCATCCAGTCTGGAGTAAACTGAGTCACTGATGTTCTGATTTGGTGCACTTAATCTTAAAGAAATAGCCATATAAGAAAAAAAAATGTTTACTTTTTTTCTTGAGAGAGAGGGAGGGGGGCACAGAGAGGGAGACAGAGGTATCCAGAGCAGTCCACATGAACTGTAGCCCAGAGCCCAAGGTGGGGCTTGAGCTGAAATCAAGAGTCAGCCGCTTAACTGACTGAGGCACCCAGGTGCCCCTAGCCATCTGAAATTTTTAAAGCAAAACATAAACCAGCACCCAGGTTAAGAACAATCCTGATATCAAAAATGCTACTCTGACCCAGGTTAGTTATATTTGTATGGAATTATTTAACCTTATACATGAATTAGTTTAAGGATATTATTTTATTTAGCACTTAATGCATCCTTGGTAAAAGCTTTCTAAACTCTATTTCATTTTAGGGGTGCCTGGGTGCCTCAGTCGGTTAAGCATCCAACTTCAGCTCAGGTCATGATCTCACAGTTCGTGGGTTCGAGCCCCACATCGGGCTCTGTGCTGACAGCTCAGAGCCTGGAGCCTCCTTCAGATTCTGTGTCTCCCTCTCTCTCTGACCCTCTCCTGCTCACACTGTCTCTCTCTCCCTCAGAAATAAATAAAACATTAAAAAAAATTAACTCTATTTCATTTTAGCATTATAACTTTGGCAGTTTAATACATGCTAGAAAGAGGATGAAATTGTAGGCAAATCATTTTGTTTTAAAAAATAAAATAATTCTAATTTTAAAGCTCAATTCAGTCTTACATTTATTCTACAAGAGACTCCATAACGAAATCGTTGGCTTAAGCCTTATATACTATAGCTTTTTAATAGAGCAGCCCCAATTAGTAAAGTGTATTCATGCTAATGTACTTGCTTGGGGCGATAATCATCAGAGTCCCTAGTTCTGGTCCCTGCCAGTGAAAGTGCACCAGGAGTGGGTGATGTAGTATTGTAATTATACAATTAGCCTTGTCAAGGCATGCAGCATTGGGGATAGCAGGATCCTGAAGCTTAAAATGTGGCTAGCTGATATATGACTGTCATTAAGCTCATCCTTTGTTCACTTTGTGATGGGTAGATACTGAGCTTAGGAAAAGGATTCTTAATGAAGGATAAAATCTTTGACCCGCAGCCATTCTTTTTCATGTGCTCATAACCACTTAGCTCACCCTTCCTTTCCCCAACTGCACATGTATTCTGTTCCTCTCTCACCTTAGCCCGATGAAAAATGACAAACATCTGCCAACAAGCTCTATTTAATCAATCACATTTAGATGATAGAAAGTGAAATTTTGAACAAATAGTGCTTAGCCTATTATTTACAATGATGACAATAATGGATCTCCCCACCCTATGCTCCTTTCCATATATACATATTAAATTGGATATGGTGAAATCTTGACATGGAATTAATCTATATTTAAAATATAAATTCCTCTCAATAATATATTCATATTCAAGTCATTAAACATATCAGATCCATGCAATACATGTACATGCATATATTTATGTTTTATATGCACACAAATAATATCATACAAGGTGTGTATATTTATTTCACTGCATATAATACTAGATAGAATTATTCTAAATTTTGAACTTTTTCAGAAGGTAGAAAATCAGGGTAAAGCCTTAACTGCTTTCTCTCATTTAGTCTGTCTTCATTATTAACCTAATTTTCTTCTCTTCTGGCTTCATGCCCTCTGGGTTTGATTGGGCCATCTTTCTTCTGTAGCCAGTGACCTGCTAAACCACTTTCCTATGGTAATTAGAAGGTACAGAAGTAGGAGTGTAGATGTTCCCACTAAGTAATTGCAAGAGGATCTATCACTACACTTTGACTGTTGCGTTCCTCCTAGGTTAATAACTACACAGCACCCAGTTCTTTATAACCACTGTTCTAGAATTTATATGTGTCAATCTATAAAGGATATCCTTTGAAGTAATGCTACAAGTAATACTAACGCTAGACTCAGACTTGGCATTCAGAGTATTATATATCCATTGTAATGTATGAAACATACTAATTTCAAAAAATATTTGAAAAAATAAATCATTATTACAAATACAGATCACAGCAAGACTTGAGTAAAAGTAAAATAAAAAAAACTAGGGGGTTTGTGTGGTTATAAAGGGATGGCACGAGGTCATCTAATAGTCCTATGTCTTGATTGTGGTGGTGGTATTATGAATCAACACATGTGATAAACTTGGTTAGATCTACATACGTGCTCACAAGGTTCATGCAAAACTGGGAAAATCTAAATAAGCTCTGTGTACTGCACCGATGTCAAATTCCTAGTTGCAATATTGTACTATAGTTATACAAGATGCTATTAGTGGGGAAATTGGGTGAAGGAGACATGAAAATCCTCTTTAATTTTTTTTAACTTTCTATGAATCTACAATTATTTCACAATAAAAAGTGGTGTTTGTTCATTTGTTTGTTTGTTTTAACGCCATCTGAAGAAGGAACTGGGCAGGTATAAAGGAAGTAAACTTTTGTTTTCCCCTCAGTCTCAATGTTTCTTTTTTCTTCTGTTTCCAGCCAAACCATTTGATCCCATCCTTTGTCTCTCTCATGTGCAGCAAAAAGCAAGTCCTGTCTCTCTAAATTACCGCAAGCATCCTTAAATCTGGGGGTAAAAATGGCCTTGAATGCATACATCTAAAAGATCATGAATATATATCACAACTTCCTTAGGGCAATGTTATAACACCAGTCTAAGGCTACAGTTTTAGAAACAAAAGCCATAGGGGAGCCATAAAATAGATACACCAGTCCTGCTACCTTGATTCTCCATTTGAGAAAATCGCTGTGCTCCTAAAAGCTACTACAATACCAAGCTTCACAGAGTCATGACTAATAGATGTAATTGCAAACATTTTACACACATGAAGTACAATTGAATCCATTTGGGTTGGATAGCTTTCACTTCTCTGTCAAAAAAAGAAAAAGTACATTAAAAGTACTAGCTAACACATACATTTCCAGTAAAGAAATTAAGTTCTTTACTCTCTGGATGTGTATGGTAGCTGAATGAAAACCTCTGCTATTTATAGAAAGGAATAACTTCCAAGCTGAATTAGAGTTCCTCAGCATGCCAAACAAAGCCACAGGCAAAGCAGAGCAAAAGGGAAACTTGCTATTTTATAGGTTCGACAAGAAACAACTTACATGATTCCTTCTCTAAGTGAGAGGCCTTCATATTTCATGCAAACCCCAGGAAACAATTAAGGTCTCATTGCAATTCTGGGACCTGTGTTCTAGAAACTGCATCAATAAACTTCATTTTCATCTTGTACATTCGAGATTTTTTCTTATCCCTTACTACCCCTTTTATATCACTCTCCTTTAAGGCAATGCGAATTTGGCACATAAATAAAAAGCATGAGGTTGTTTCAGGGAGGGGATAAACACGATTCAAATTCAGCCAGGTGCTTTATCACCAATTTGGGAGGTTGCAATGTTATTAGACGTTCTGATATAAAGATGGAGAGGGAAAACTATCGGTAGAAAAGAGAGATTTAAAAAATTGGAAGGTTAAAATAAAAAAAGCATAAAAGTACATAGAGGTAAAAATCTAGCTGCCTCTCATTTAATATTCTATAGGGGGCAAAAGTCCATTACATCACTTAAAATTATCACAAGAGATATATGATTTTTAGACTAACTGTCTAATAATGTAGTAGTTATTTTCACTGAAATTGTAAACAGAGTATACAAATCATACAGAGCCAAGGAAAGGTTGCTGCCTGTCATGTGATGTAGGCTGGGGGATCTCGGGTGCGAGGGTGATATATGGATTCATATCCTGGCTTTATTACTATGAGAAATTAGGGCCTCAAACAAACTCTGTCACCTGTGTAGACTTCAGTTTCCCCATCTTCAACACAAACTCATCAGACGATTTTAATGGTGTCTCTTGGTCTCTCTTGTTGAGACTTGATTTTATTTCCCTACTCATAGTGGTATTTGGGACTCTCCACCATGGGTACTTGGCTTGTTTCTTGAGGCAGCCTTATGAGGTTGCCTTCGCCGTGTACTCTGTCTCTTTCTCTTCCCAAACTCCTGCGGCTCAGTGTCCTACTGCTTCAAGCCTTCTCTGTTTGAGAGATGGGTGCGAGCGAAACGTACAGACCTCCCTACCTCTCCGCCGTCTTGCCTCTCTCATCAGATGGTTTTAAAGCTCATCTCTGTGAAGACTACAGGAGACTCAGAGTCCCAAGGAGCCCTCTCAATACCATCTGCTGCTGTAGTTACACCTTGGTTTTATTTGTTTAGATTTTCAAGTAAGATTTCACTTAAAACAATTGCATTCCTTAACATTTTTTTTTTATAAATCACTGAACTACATAATCTTCCAGGGCTCATTGCTATGCCAAAATTTCAACAAATTCTGATATATATATACACATACATATTTAAGATTCACCACCTCCACACAGTAACTCTTCTGGACTGAATCCTTTCCAATGCAGTTTTCTATTGCTTTCTTTTCCTTTTGTGTACACAGCAAATTAAGATACTAGTTTGTGTTTTGTGTATGCTTCTACAGAATAAATAGGAAAACCTATATTTCTAATTGGGGCTCTTCATCTTTTTTTTTTTCTTTTCAGGTTTTATTATCTGTGTTTGAGAGAGAGGGAGACAGAGTGTGAGCAGGGGAGGGGCAGAGAGAGAAAATGTAAAGCAAGCTCCAAGCTGTCTGCTCAGAGCCCAACATGGAGCTCAAACCCACGAAGCCTAAGATCATGAACTGAGCCGAAGCTGGATCTTTAACCAACTGAGCCACCCAGGCACCCTGGGGCTCTTCATCTTAAAGGGGTTTTTGTGCTATAGGACCTAAAATCACAATTCCAAGATATCAGCACCCAGGAGATAAGTCTGTCTTAGGTTTTGTTGTTTGAGAAATTAATTTATTTCTATGTTGCGGCGGAGATGGGGTGGCATGTGGTTAAGGTTGAACTCAACAACCTAGAGAAAAATGGTTAGGTTCTCCAAGAACAACAAGGAAGGAAGGAATCACGAGTGACAGTTTCAGAAGGGGTTTGGAGTGGGGTGGGGGAGGCTATACTCCTACTCTTACTCTGAACCCACAGAGATGCTAGGTCTCACATGAGATGATGTGTGGTTGGATGCAGAAGATCTGGGAGATTGAACTGAATGAGGGAGAGATTTGTACAGACATAGCCAGCTAGCCTGAGGGAGGAAAAGAGTTTTGTGAAGCAGAGTTCAATCTCTCCAGTTACCCCCATCAGCCCTGTCTAGATCAGCTGACAGCCTACCACCCCCCAATAGGTGAATGAGCCCAACCAAGACCCCATACCCACCCAGCAGACCTAAATTCATGAGAAATAAACAATTCAATTATATGCCAAATAAAAGAGAGAGAAAGGGACACCTGGGTGGCTCTGTTGGTTAAGCGTCCATCTCTTGATTTTGGTTCAGGTCATGATTTCACAGGTCGCTAGATTGAGCCCCATGACAGGCTCTACCTTGACAGTGCAAAGCCTGCTTGGGGTTCTCTCTCTTCCTCTCTCTCTGACCCTCCCGCACTGGTGCACATGTGCATGCTCTCCGTCTCAAAATAAAGAAACTTTAAAAAATAAAACAGAGAGAAATAAAATGATTTGGAGGTCATGATGACTAGGCATACCTAACAGAGAGATTGGAGAACTCAGGTCCCATGGAGCTGAACAAGGAATACATTTATGTACCAATTATAAAGGTCAGAAATGTGCAGACTGCCCCTGTCTGCCAATAATCATATATCTCTCATCAGATGCTTCAATATCCCCACAAGAATCCTTGTGGGGGCCTCCCAATACATGATTAAAATGGAGTTCCTAACCAACTTTGATAGGTGAGCACCAACTTGGAATAATTTTAACTTAGAAAATAAATAATGTAATGTTTCTCTAATCTGTTATCGCAGATCAAATTCAGTTTCATTTAACATGAGGAAATGATGGAAGAACTTCTCTGGGACTGATTTGTATATTGTCCTGGAAAAATATTTCAAGTGAACTCTTTAATTGTACAAAGGTACAGCAATCTTCTGAAATGGATGGTCTTGAGAGCAATGATACATGTAATTTAAAGGAAAAAAAAACAATGTCAATATTTATTGAGGGATACTATATGTTAGGCAATATATTAATATAGTGACACATTTTACTGCTTTATTTAATTGTTTTAAACACTCTATGAGCTAAATATTATCCTGGTGTTTAGATAAGGAAGTTCAGAGANGAGCCGTGAGATCATGACCTAAGCGAAAGTCGGACGCTTAACCGACTAAGCCACCCAGGCGCCCCACTGGTAGTTGTCATTTGAAGCTAAATATTTCTAATTCCAAAATCTGTTTTCCTTAGTCTGTATAGTCTTAGTACGGTCTCAAAGAAAATTTTTAATATCCATGAATA
>NW_027527591.1:1870723-1890198 GCF_008692635.1 Crocuta crocuta | reverse complement strand
TTCTATTTTTTTAGATTAAAATCAGTTTCTCCTATTTATTAATTTAAATTTGAAAACATAGGTTTGCTTCATTTTATGCAGACACAAGTATTCTCGTTTAGCAAAATGGAAAAATGGGTCTCCAAGTTCTCACAATTAGATTCAGAATTTTTTTTTTTTCAAAAAAAATTTTAACGTTTTATTTATTTCTGAGAGAAAGAGGCAGCATGAGCAGGGGAGGGTCAGAGAGAGAGGGAGATACAGAATCCGAAGCAGGCTCCAGGCTCTGAGATAGCTGTCAGCACAAAGCCTTATGCGGGGCTCAAACCCACCAACCGTGAGGTCATGACCTGAGCTGAAGTCGGACGTTTAACTGACTGAGCCACCCAGGCGCCCCTAGATTCAGAATGTAAACCCAGATTTTATTTGTCTATAGTTCATATTCTTTCTGTTACACTATGCTATCTTTCTGTAAAAGTCATGTGTAAATTAATTTTGATGCTAATAAATATTAAATAATTATAATTTTAATAAATACTATAATAACCTGTTAAGCACTAAAGCTTTGGTAGCAAATGTGCGAAGCCAATCTATGATCATATTTAACCATCACAACAGCTGGACAAATGGAGGCTGTTGCCCATTTTATAGATGAGGAAATAGATTTAGACACAGTAAGGAATTTGGCTAAGCCATACAGATGATAAGTGGTGGAACTAAACTAGGAACACAAATACTACTTCCTTCTAAATTCTTCCCTAAAATACCAATGGATGGCACTGTCTCTCATCTCTCACCATATGAGGTGATGTTTTTTGTCTACTTGGTTTTTCTATCTATCTTTCCCAATAGAATATAAAAATCATGATAGAGGGGCTTATGGCTATTGCTCTTTCTTGAAACCCTGGATCTTGAGATGGTAACTATACATTATAACAAAATTTTTTAAATGAATAAATAAATGAATCTTTCCTAAAGACCACAGATATTCTCCTCTGTGATTTAAATCTCAAATGTCTAATGAAAACATAGATCTAAATAATAGACAGAGACCTTGCAAGTATTCACTTATCAGGCTCCTTCTTTAGTGGGGAAAAACTGAATGATGTATCTTCATGAGATAATCAATGACTTGGCCATTATTCTTCATCCTTGGATTAGTTTGCAGCATGACCCTGGGAAAGTCACTGAAGGTATATATTCTGAATATAATTTTACCTTTGTCTCAGATTCATGCTACACTATTTTTCTAAAGATCTATTGATAATTTATTAGAATATATAATGCATTCAAAGTTACATAATACTGGTAAAAATGGTAAATTAAGTAAGATATAAAATGTAAATGTAAAATATTAAGGTAAATATATAAGCTATCTATGTCTCTTTCAAAATGTGGCTATCTGACTAGGAAAAATAACTTCTATTTTCATTTAAACTGGGAATTGTTATTAAATGAGATTTAGCTATGCCATTAACACCATGGCTTTTTTCCAAAAATCAGAAATATTAAATATTAATCATAGGATTCTCTCTTCCTATCCCCAGCATCACCTAAGAACAAATGCTACGTCTTTTATAGCTGACATTCAAAAATTGAGTATTTTAAAAATAACATCATTAGAGCATTTTAACTATGAATCTAAGTGCCTTTCCCTATTGCCTTCATATCAAATATATTCAAAAGAACACAGAGTATACATTCTTATTGTATGCTCAGCAGCACTTTAAGCAGAGAATATTACCTTGTTTTCAAAATTACTCCATGAAATAAGTACTTTTATTATCCCCCCTTTTCAGGAGGCTCAAGAGATTAGCTTATCTAAGGGGACACAGCTGACAAGTGATGGATATGGAAATAGAGCCCAGTCACACTGGTTCTAGAGTCTGTATGCTCAACACAAACTAGTGCTGAATTACACATTTTAAATTTCTAATTTTGGGGCTCCTGGTGGGTCAGTCAGTTAAGCCTCCAACTCTTGACTTCTGGCTCAGGTCGTCACCTCACAGTTCATGGGTTTGAGCCCCACATCAGGCCTTGAGCTGAAGGCGCTGAGCCTGTTTGGGATTTTCTCTCTCTCTCACTCCATCTCTCTGCACCCCCTCCTCATGTGTGCTTCTCTCAAAATAAATGAATAAATTCTTAAGACATTAAAAAAAAACCCTCTAATTTGTAGTGGCACATGTGATCAGTATCTACATTACATAATTGTTCACAGAAGTTTTGAGCTTACTTTATCAAAATATTTTATAAATAAAATATTGGCTCAAAAAATTCCCCAAAGTTGAATGAGTATCTAAGGCTTTCCCAGAAAATGTAACATAGATGCTGATGAGAAGGCAATAAAACAATTCTCATGAAGAAAATGAAAAGTATTATTCATGATAGAACCTTTTGTTTCATGGGATAAATGATGAGACACCACTACAGATGTCATGCTCCATATTCAGAAGTGCTGTTGAGGACAGCAAGGGACTTTAATCTGCAGTGATATGTATGTGTTTGGAGAGGAGGGTGCTAAATGGCTTAAAGATCTTGATCAGGTACCAGAGTTCCCTGCTTCGAACACAGGTATTTCAATCTATTGTTTTCTCCATTAGGACTTAATTCCCCTATTTTTCTGGTCTATAAATTAGAAGAATAATAAGCCGTGCCTGCTAGAGTTTCAGTAAAGATTAAATAACACAATGCACCTAAATCACCAACCAGATGCCAAGTGTATAAGACATGCTTTATCCACATAGACTCAGTCATCATTGGTGTTACTCACCATGAAGTTCTGTTACTCTGAATTCACATACACTTTTTAGAATCTGCTAAGTTGTCTTAAAAAGGGCTTGCCCAACTTGTTAGCAACAAGTGTGAAGGAAGGAATTCTCATCATTATTTCTATCCTGGATTCATAAAGTACCAGGAAGGCATATAGTATTATATGAACATTAAATAATATATATCCTGCTCTGCTTATCAAATTAAACCAAGTTCCAAATACAGCATTTACAGAGTTAATATGGCTGCCAAACAATTTTGGTGTTTAAATTTGTATTTTCTATGACATAGAGTTTTGTAGAATGATGTACTGAAGGAAATATGGAAAGGAAACTGGCAATACGGGTAAAACTTGTTAAAAATACTGTCTACCTTATATATAAAAACACAGATTAGTGGTTCCACTATTTATGTATTAGCCATACGAATTTAATCAAGTAACTTACAGTCTCTGTGATTTTATCTGTGAAATGAAAATCATAATGGTACTTACTACATAGGTCTGTGATGAGACTAATTAATGAAAAAAATATACAGAGTAGTGGTTTGCACAGAGTAAGAGCTGGTTGATGGTAGCTATAATTATTATTTTCCTACATATTGTTGTATTTCCCACAGGTATGTTATAACACTAATATACATCAGTTATTTTACAGTATCCCCAAGTTTATCATTGAAAAAAAAAAGGATGCAGCCAAACAAAATGAGTATTGAAGCAATTATGATGCTATCATACCTTCTTGAGCCTTTCTTGGTAAGAATTGAAAGCAAAGAAGACAAAGCCTCTAAGTTACTGGAATAACTATTTTAAAAATACTTGTGTTTACTCAGACCATATTACTTACATTTTATAGACATTTTTAAAACAATTCTCTGTGTTGAGGCTTTCATCTTATACTTAATAAAAAAGAGATTGTTTTTAAACAGCTCCATGTTCCAGGAGCTGAGCCAAGGAAGCTACATTGGACTGTTTTATTTAATATTTGCAAACCACTATGAGGAAGTATATTAGTTTTTTTATTGCTGTATCTAATTACCATAGATTTAATGGCTTAAAACAATACAGATTTATTTTCTTACAGTTGTGGACTTCAGAAGTCCCGAATTGGTTTGTAAACTGGAATAAAATCAAGGTGCGGCAGTCCTGAGTATTGTAAGGAGAATCTACTTCCTTTCTAGAGGTAGATTCTATTTTCCAGCCTGTGGTCCTTCTGTATCTTCAATGCACATCACTCTAGCTTTGCTCCCATTTTTATATCTTCACTTACTCTGATCCTTCTGCCTCCTACTTACAAGAATTCTTAGAGTACATTAGGCCCACTTGGATGATCCAGGGTAATCTCTTCATCTCAAATTCCTTAATTTAATAACATTCACAATTCCCTTTTAACATGCAAAGTAACATATTCATAGGTGCTGTGGACGGGATATAACATATTTCAGGGTAGGGAGTTTTGGCCTACCAGAAGTAGATACCATTATACTCATTTTGGAAATAAGAAGGTAGTGATTATGAACTCTGTTCATACATTAAGACAAAAATTCGAAAAGGTTGAATAATTCACTCAAACTCACAAAACCAAAAAGTGGGGACCAACATACTAATGTAGCTCCTTCTGATCCTAAACCTATTTCCACTACACAAGTCTGCCCCAAAATAGAAAAAAAAAAGATGAAGGAAGGGTTCCCTCCTTATGGGTAGACTTTTTCATGTTCTTCATGCATTAAAAATATTTATTAATGTTTATTGAATGGCTACTATACCAATTTTTGGTGCTGGGAAGAAATATGAATCAGACTGAGTAGCTAGGTAACTGCAAATTTTCCTATATATTTAAATACCTATAACTCTTCAGTCTATATTGAGAGTTGCAACCAAATTCAACAACCTAATCTAAAGCTCCACTTTCATGTTCTATAAACCTTTGCAATTTGCCATGTCTGGAACTGAACTCTTGAATTTTTTTCTACAACTGTGTTCAATTCCTCAGACTTCACCAGCTCAGGAAATAGCACCACCATATTTCCCACAACTTATCAGCATTCAGATGCCTAAATTTATTTCAAAAATATATCTTTTTTATAGTTTATTTATTTTTGAGACAGAGAGAGACAAAGCATGAGCAGCAGAGGGGCAGAGAGAAAGGGAGACACAGAATCCAAAACAGGCTCCAGGTTCTGAGCTGTCAGCAAAGAACACGATGCGGTGCTCAAACCCACGAACCGCGAGATCATGAACTGAGCCTAAGTCGGACACTAAACCAACTGAGCCACCCAGATGCCCCTCAAAAATATATCTTAATCCTATTTACTTCTCCTTATTTTCATTACCCCCAGACTTCTGACTGTTATCCTCATTTTAATTCTTGGATTGCCTTGATCTCAGCTCCATACATAAACTGGCAATGTCCCGTTAGAATGTAAAATACTTCAATATCTACTGTATTTATAATTAAATCCAAACTGTTCATGCTACACAAGATTGCCACATACCTTGTTCTGATTAAGGAATTTGTGTCCCTGTTGTCTTTGTGTAACTAGTGATAGAGCCTTCTTTCACTCCCAAAAATGTTCCAGTTGGATGATGAGTTACAAGGTCATCATATCTATATGGTTCTTGTGGAATCTTTCTTCTGCCTAAATTTTAATCCAATAGCCAAATCTTCTTCTCCCTCAGGAATCAAGGGTGCTTTCCTTAAGTGTCCCCTGTAATTATTTTTCTTTAAAATGTGAACCAAAATATTGAGTATAATCCCATTATTAATTGTTTTATCTGTTAACTATTCTGGTCATTAGGGTATACAAAGACAACCAGCCCATGTCCATGTTTTTTGTCCCTAGACAATTCAGGCAGCATAGCATCCAGTACATGGAAGGTGTCTACAAATGTGTATTAAAATGTTAATGACTAAATAAACTTGTCATACAGTTAGACAATTATGTAAACTACATAGTATACCACTTAAATAATAAAAATGTGTTCAAGATACCAATGACCGAAACCAATGGAGACACAAAAGAATTTGCTTCTGTTTGGAGAAAAAGGTTGAGTAGGGAAGGTTCCATAAGGGGAGGAACCCAATCAGCAACGATGGATGAAAAGGATCATGGTATGTGATCAAGAAGCTATGAGGAAAGATTTCTAAGCAGAAAGGATGGCATTTACACAGGTAAAATGGCTTTAAACAGTGCAATTATTCAGGGAACTCAAAGTAGCTACTATTATTAGAGTGTACAGCCTTGCATAAATGATATATTAATGTCATGAATCCCTAAGGACAAAACCTAAATTATGAAGAACACTGCAGAAAACATAGAGAACAGCAAAGAAATTTGAAATTTAGTTTTGTTTTCATTTATAGTGCTAGAATGATTTGAGAATTTCTATAGCATGCTTAGCTCACCTCATAATTTACTGAAGTTCTTAGGTAAGTAAATCAATTTTTGAAGAGTTGTGTTTCAAATTTCATTATTATAAAAAATTATCTAAGTTGTGAGTTCGATAGTTAATAGTAACAAAAATATAATACATGATCCATTGTGAAACTATAATGGAATTTATGGTATAGAAAACAAACTGGGCTTTTCCCTTAGATAATTTTTGGGTTTACATTTTAAGAATTACCTCAAATTTCTATTCTGGGAAATAAATTTTTATTCATTCATAGGCTGTAAAAAGAAATACACTAGAATTACTAAATTAACATTGTGGCATTTACATAATACAAATGCAAAGATGAACATATCTATAGATTTAACTGAACATTAGGTCAATTTGTGATGTAAACAAAGGTTCAAATAGAGAATTAAAACCCATTTCACATCTATTTATCCAGGAGAGAATTTTCAAGACATATTTGAATGTAAAACATGGACACGGACACCAGAAATTTCACAATGGTGGATTGCAAGGCATAAATGCTTCGTTTGGCTTCCAGAACACTTCAGCAGTTTGAGCCAAGATTTAAATTTGGATAAGTCACATTTAAAAAATCCAGAATTTTGACCCCTCAGAAAACTTGGAAGACCACAACACTGGTGGGAAAAACCACAGTCCTGTTAGAGGGCAGTGGTGTTCTCTAGGTCCCCACAGTGCCACTTCCCCATCACCTCAGGTCTGAGATCCGTGCCTCTTCTTAATGCATGTTACATGCCTGAGACCTTGTGCTAGACTGAGAAACCCCAACCGTTAAAGACTAATTGAGAATTATCAAAATGTCTAGGAGAATATTTAGAATTTGGTAATTTCTAATACTGAGATTAAATGTACATACTATCTTAATAAAATCATCTAAAATGGGGTAATTCTTACATTGTCTTTTCTTTCTTGGATTTTGTTTCTTAATTCAACTATATTAAAACAAACAAAAAGCCAAAAAATTTGGTGGAACATTTTTTTTTTCTTCTGATCAGTTTTGCATCTGGTCAATATAACACAAACAGCAGTAAAAATTCCCAAAATATATAACTATATAATGTGTTTGATTTGTGATTTGAAGCAAATACTTCCTTATATCTTTCAATATAGCAAAAGTAATTTATTTTACTTAAATATACTGACAGACTTGACATATTTTCAGTATCTACTATTCTAGATTAGGAGATAAGAGAGGAGAGGCATTTCCATGGGAAGTGATGGGCACTTACCTTAGCTATCTGGACACACCAGTTAAGCAGCAGCTGGGATCCGATGTTATCCTTGTGTTCATGGACATAATCCAACAGGCAGCCATGGGGCATAAGCTGTGTAACCAGCTGAATGGTTGGGCTCAGACACACACCCAATAACCGGACTAAGTGCGGATGGTCCATACTTGCCATGATCAAAGCTTCCTATTAAAACAAAAACAAAAACTAATTTCAAATCAAATTCCTTTATAGCACTCACTATATTAATGGTGCTAATAATAATTTTGGAAATGTATTCTCATTCAATGGAAACCATTAAAAATGAAAAGACACTACTACAGCTATTATATTCTTAAAGTGATTTAATTCAAGTAAAATTAAGTGAAAAACAAAGACTATACACTTATTAAGATGGACAATGTTATAGAAATAAATGCATATAAAATTAATATTAGTATTTTGTCTTTTGTAATATGGATAATATTTGATTTTACCCACTGCTAAGTAAGTTTATATTGAATCTTGACTTACACTGCAGATTTTTAACTTTTGATTTTTGGTTCTGGAGTACAATAATCCATACAAATGTAATTATTTGTACAAAGTATAAGGGGAACCAAAGGTAAGTCATCCATTATTAGTCTGGAGTCAGATAGAATACACATGTGTAATTTATAAATTATAAATATCAAAACTTAAAACAATGATAAGCAATATGCCCATTGTGGATTTATGTAGAAAAACAAACCTTAGAATTTACTCCATAAATTTGCCTTTACTCAATTTTATTTCATTTCCAAAATTTCAAGTTATGTATTAGTCACAGAATCATAAAATATGATAGCTGAGTGAGACCATGAAAAATTGTCTACTTCAACTTTATCATTTTATGAAATGAGAAAACAGCTCTAATTTCTTATCATAATCATGTTATTTTTGTTTAATGAAGATAAAATTGGACATATGATAGTTATTTAGTGCATCTTAAAGTTAGACTCCAATAAAGTTATTTTAAGTATATTTACTACAATTTAAAACAAATAGGACCTTACATGCCAAACAGAAAAAATAAGCTGATAAAATGCTATCAGCCCTACTCAAAAGACTATTCTGAGTCTCTGTAAGCAGCTGAAATTATTGTTTTCCAGATAGCTTCCAAGAAGATGCTGCCATTCTTCCTCCCCAATAGCCCTAGGCAACCAGAGGCAAAGAACGGGGAGGATACCAGTTTTAATGCTTCCTTGATGAGCCCACCACCATAGCAACACCTTGAGGACTAGCAGCCCAAAGAGCACTGAGTAGTTTATAGGTACTATGAGACACTCAGCAACTGCCCAAACTATTTGGGGAAATTTCTTTATGGACTAGAGTTTCTGCATCACGAGCAAGGCCAGAAATTTGAGTCATTAGTATGAATATGGCCTCATCTGGGTCCAAAAAGTAGAAACATTTTGGTTGTACTTGCTGCATATTTTAGTAAACATTTGAAATAAAGTAAATCAATGTGGTTATAAGGAGAACACAGATAGGAATGTTAGCAAGTAATATTACCTGTTATTTAATCCAGTATTGTTATTCATTAATTAATTATTAACATTAATATTGAAAGTAACCACAGGATTCCTTCACTGAACTCTGATATGCACACATATAGAAATACACATATAAACCAACAAATAAGCAAAACATGTAATCAAATTAAATAAATTTAATCAAACACAAAATTAGATATTATCTAATTACATTAGCTTTATATTGATTGCATTTTCTCTATTTCTCTTCTAGTGGCTCTCAGTCTTTCATGAGCATGAGGTGTGTCATTACAAGTAGTTATCCTGGCCCCACTCCTAGATAATCTGGTCTAGAAATTGATCACAAAACTGTATTTGTAGCAAGCTCCCCAGGTAAAGCTACTGTAAGGAATAGGAAAGTTGAGGACCTCTGGAACACTGCCAAGAAACGTATCTGAAATCCATTGCAAAAGGAGTAACTTGCAACGGTGGTTTGATCCTCCTTATAAGCCTAGAAGCAGTCAAAGGAGGCAGTGATTCTCAGCTGTAAAAGGAGAAAACCAACGTGGTGAGCTTACTGCCCCAGGTCATATGAAAACCGGCAGGATCAGGGTTAAGACTCAGGATTTCTGATTCAGTTCCATCAGCACCTCATACTGTAGATGCTTATTGTGTTAACAAGAAAACAGCTCTAAACACCTGACATCAGATGTACCTGAAGAACTGGGTCAAATTATACTTTAGTTCCTGAGGATCAACTAAAATCAAACAACAAATTTGCACTAACAGGAAAACTGCCATCACTTACCATTTGCTTTCAGAAAAAGCCAAAGAAAACATATTTATCAGATTTACTGAGACTATTATTTGGTACAGACCATTTCTTGAGGAAGAAAATGATGAAATTTAAGGTAAAAGAATGATTTTTAGGTTATTTTAGGCTTCTTTTTCAGGATGAAAAATATAAACAATGTTTTTTTTTTCTCTTACAACTCAAGGAGTAATGATAATTTCATTCTAAATATGCATGCAAAAAGTTTACATCAGAAGAGTGTAAAAAAGTCACATGAAAGTTCTCTTTTAACAAAATCTATTAGTAAGTCCTGGCAAAAAAGCTGGGGTTGTATTAAGGAAAATTGCTCATCACACTACAAAGAGTATTTGAAACCAAATTGCAGAGTATTTGCATAATAGTTCTCTTTTTTTGAGAAATAAAAGATGAACAAGACACTAATTGTAGGTTTTATTTTTTTCATAAAGGAAATAGCAGATGGCTTTTTTGGGGGATAGGGAAAGAGATAAAGAAAAGGGAACGTGGATTCATTTAGAGTGATGAGAGGGATAGAGAGGGAAAAAATTCCAATATTTTAATAATGGAGTGTTGGGTTTCAATAAATTGCTCTGTGTTGAAGTTAATAATGTCCCCTGTTACCTATCTCTGTGTGGGGCCTATGGAAGCAATTTTGGAATCTTCGCTGCTGTCACTAGAAAATGTCACTGAAGGCCACTGGAATAAATACAAGTTGACAGGTGCATTATCTATTTTTTTTCAGAAATCAAATTAGTTTCTGTCTTTGTTTTCCCTATTTCTTTATAAAAATTTTTCTTGTAGGTGAATTAGAGTTTTCTCATTGGACAGAGGGGAAGAATGTAACAGGTGCTACAGCAAAAACTCTAAATCAAGAGCATTTTTCTTTATAATGAAGTCTGGTTTGAATAAGGACTTTTTTTAACTATCAAGGGACGACCAGGGCATAAACAAAAACCTCTGAAGCATGTGTGATATTTTTCTGTTGCCTATGCTATTTGTATCTCTATTTGTGTCTGAAGGGAAGACATTTCTGTACAATAATAAAAGCAAGCAATACCATTTGTCATATTAAGGCATCATTTTGCCCAGTCTTCAGATGTTTATACCTTGCCACTTAAATTTGTTTTCTCACTCATGTTGATCAGTGGTTTCACAAAAAGAAAAAGAAAAAAAAAACATATGGCCAGTGAAAACTTATGTGATATTCTTTTTTTTTAATGTTAACTTCAGCCAAGCTTTCACTGTTTCATTATGTCTATGGACCATTACTTCAATACCCTCCAGCTGAAAATGGGTAAAATCTCACTGTATCAGGGATAAGGAAGATAAAAAAGGAGGATAGAGGGTAAAAAAAAGACAATGTAGACATAAAACTGTGTTTTACTCAACAGTCAGCAGATTTGTGAGTGCTTGGCACAAACGCCTCTCCTAAAGATAGTGAGGGTGATGGTGATGAAGAAAAGAAAGAAAATAATGATGACAGCAGTGATGACAAATGAAATAAAATTATTGGTCCATAATAATGTTTTACAAACATGTTTTGCTGCAGATGGTATCTAGATAATAAAATAAATGAAATCCTCATCTGTTTCCTCAACATCTAGAATAAATACTGATTTACTTGAGTAGGTGAGCAGCAATTAGACAGAGTGAATTAATATGCCATTAAATCTAAGCTTGTCCATATTGTTCAGTCATCTCAGCACTCTTCTAATCTCTGCTATCATTTTTATATATTATTGTGTCCTAATAAAAGTTAGGATTCTTCTAACTTTTGATGTCAAAAATTTCCATTTCCATACTCCACAATTCACCCATTGAGTAGCTGGATCTTAGATTTAGACATTACTTAACAGTGCTACAGGATGAAGAACTTCATGAATAATTCTATACTAGATAGCTTTCCACTTTCTGGTTGTGTTTCCTACCTTCCCTTACCCTTAGTTACAATGAATTTCCCTTCATCCTTATTATATTTTCCTATCCCTTTGTTATACATTTACTCACTTAAAAGTATTTATTGAGGACCTACAATGTGCTTGCCACTGTTACTGAAGTTGGGTCTACAACACCATCTCTATTCTCATGAAGCTTTCATTCTACCAGGAGAGAAAACCAATACAGAGGAAAAACAAATATAAAACAGTTGCATAAGTAATTATAAGTCATTTAAAGGGTATGGACAAAATAAATAGAACATTGTCATAGATAGTATGATGGTGGTTTCAGAGCTACTTTAAATAAGGGTAGTCAGGAAATGTGTCCTGAGATCTGAATTGTGAGATCCAGCCAGATAGACAAATTCAAGAAAAGAGCCTAAGAACTTGGCAAATTTGAGAAGCTCTGACAAGACTCAAGGGTCTGGAATTGAGCAAGAGCTGTAATAGCAATGAGATAAAATTGGAAATGCAAGTAGGGGCCAGGTAATGAAAAGTTTTGCAGTAGTGAGAAGAAGACTGGATTTAATCATAATTTTTTTTATGATGCCTGCTTTTTTCATCCCTGCTTTCTGTTATGCTTCATTTGCTCCTCTCAGCCTGAACTCCAGTGTTGATTATTATAATAAAGCATGTACTGTCATCATATAATTTTTCCCCTTCATATTCCCATTTTGCTACTCGTTGGCCAGAAGTAACTGCCACCATCTGAATTTTCAAACTTTCAGATGTTGTTAGAGAAAGGTATGGGTCCATGGAGATTGGTCCTCAGTCTCCTCATTTGATCTTCCAAAAATAGTCCTTTGCTGTATTTTAAAATTTCTTACTGAGTCCATTACATTTATTATGATGTGTATCTCTGGGTAGGCAAAAAAACAACATAAATAACAAAAACAATATTTTACCATTCACAGTAGTATTTACTCTGCATATTGTGTTCCTGACACCATTCTGTTTTGTTCCTATGAATGATTTTGTCATTGTTTATCTCTAGTGCAACTTCATCTTCACTCCATATTGGCACCTTCACTGTATACTTAAATGTACTCTATCCTAAAAGCAAAAGTTCCTTATATTTGCCATTTATTTACTTTGGGAATATTTGCTATTTTCACTTTGGCTATTTCGTCATTATATAGTCCTTCATTCCCTGGGGTTCTAGTTTTTCTAAAACTTACTATATTCTTAGTATTCAAATCATTTTTGAAAAAAGAAATAGTAAACTTTCTACCAGTCACCTGGTTTATTCTTCCATTTTTACATTTTCCTGAGTTTCTGCACTGTTTTATCTCACTGACCATGCTACTTTTTGAAAATCTCTCTGCGGCTGATGTTAATATTTTATTCTATCTTAAATCTTCAGTCTGAGTGCTCTTATTACAATTATTAGTACCTGCTTTTTCTTTCTGTATATTAAATGTGGAAATGTTACTTTGATTTTGTCCCTAATATTCTTTGTTTTCATCTGTAATCTCTTGCATCTATAATTTTATAACTTTAAGGAATTTGACAGTTATCAAAAATATATGGAGTCAGTATAAAATCTTGTAGTTTTTCATGATTTGTTTTAGTTTGAAACTCTAAATACCATTGCTATTTACAAGATAGAAAACAAAATTCATTATAATCATATCCAAAATATCTGTGCAAAATACCTGTCTAAAATATCCCAAACATAATGTGGTGCCTGAGTGGCTCAGTTGGCTAAGTGTCCAATTCTAGCTCAGGTCATGATCTCACAGTTTGTGAGTTAGAGCCCCACATTAGGATCTTCTGCTATCAGCACAGATCCTGATTCAGATCCTCTGTCTCCCTGTTTCTCTGCCCTTCCCTTGCTCATTCATTTTTTCCTCTCTCTCTCAAAAATAAACATTTAACCNGCTTTCTTTTCCATTCCTATAATTTCATCTGTCACCTCTGATCAGGAACAAATAGCTTTTTATAAACATGTATCTCCTATCTAATTTTTATTAATTATTTGTTAAATCTTCCATCACTGATGATTATTCTGAAAGCAGAAATATTATTTGATCATATTCATTAGTCCATTACCGAATTCTTATAGAGCATTTGATTCATAGTAAGGAAGCAATGTAATTTTCTTAACAAATGAACAGAACATTGTAATTTTTATATTTCTCCCCTCCCACCCTACCTCATCCCAGGAATCACCCCTTTTTCAAATGTTTTCTGGTCATCTTGACATAGAACTCAAATTTAAGGCACAGGTAAATTTCTTCATAAGAGCTTATCTGATAACTTTTAATTTTTTGTATTTCAGAAACATTTTCTAATTTGGTTTTCAAATCTTGGATTCCTATTTGACATTCTTTTCCCATTGTTTTTCATTCTACTCATAGTGAACATTTTGTAAAGTTTTATTAATTGTTTATTCCATTGGAGTTCAAATATACAGGGTTCTATGTATTTTCATTCTGACACCTACTTAAGTTCAGACTCTCATCACTATTTTTAAAAGAATCTGATTTTTTCTTTACCTCTGATCTATTTTTGTTATTACCAATAAAACATTCTAGGCATTTTCGTAGTGCCACATAGAGAGCTTTAACATCGCATGTATTCAATAAATATTTGTTGAATTAAATTTGACATGCTGAAAATTATAACAAATTTTGTAATAAAGAAGCTAAGACTGTTTCCAGCTATGATACTAATGATCTGTGGGACTGGCCTGCTATTTCTCTTTGCTGCTCAGTATCCAGTCTACATCCTTCTTCACTTTTCCATGTATCCAGTGAAACTGAACTAAATGGATTACAACAGTTTATCTTGTCTCCTAGGTTTCATTAGGGGTCAGCCAATGAAAAGCAAGAGCAGAATATTGAAAGAGGAGAGTGAGGTTAGTATTTATCCTTCACCTCCACTTTCCTGCAACCCCCAAAGGCCTCACTGCTGTCAGTTCATGGTAACCTTCTCCTTGCTCTTTCAGGCCTAGCAGTTCCATTACTAGTGTTGAGATACTTCAACAATCCGTTGGTGTCCCTCAACCCTGTCCATATCTTTATTAAAACTCCTTTGCTAAACTCTCTATCATCACTCCAGCTTTGTATACCACATGAGTCCTACTGGGATTCCTCTGATGCAGTAATCTTGGACAAGTCACATAACCTAATATTTATTCGTAAAATGACAGATTGGGTCACTGTTGACAAAACATGGCATGCATGCCATACCAATACCCATTCCTCTTGCCCATGGGAGATATTGCTAAACAGTCACTGTAGTTGAATCCTAAAATATACCCAAATTCTAATCTCAAGAACCTGTGAATATTACCTAATTTGGAAAAAAAATGTCTGCACAGATATGATTAAGCTAGGACTTTTGACATGAGGAGATCATCCTAGATGGTCCAGGTGGCCTTAATGCCATTACAAGTATCCTTATAGAGAAAGGTAGAAGGAGATTAGATACAAACACACAGAGCAGAATGCAACCTGAAGAAGCAGCACAGATGACAGTGATGTAGCCACAGGCCAAGGAGCACCTGCAGCCACCAGAAGCTAGAGGAGGCAAGGTATAGGTTTTGCCTTAAAGCTTCTGGATGGTATGCAGACCTACCAACACCTTGATTTCAGAAGTCTGGCCTCCAGAAATGTGATTTAACATATTTCTGTTGTTGTAAGTCACCAATTTTGTGGTCCTTTGTTATAGCAGCCACAGACACTGCAATATGCTGTAAAGAATGACAACATGGGTGCCCGTGTGGCTCAGTAAATTAAGTGTCCAAATTCATGTCATGATTTTCATGTCATGACTTTAGGTCTTGATCTCACAGTCTGTGAATTTGAGCCCTTCATCAGACTCGGTGCTGACGGCTTGGAGCATGGAGCCTGCTTCAGATTCTGTGTCTCCCTCTCCTCTGCCCCTCTCCCACTCACATTCTGTCTCTCTGTTTCTCAAAAATAAATAAATGTTAAAAATTTAAAAAAAAAGAATGAAAACAGAAACATACTAGGAATAGAATAAATCATCTAAAGCTATAGATTCTACCACCAGGGGGAAAGGAATAATGATTAATTTACAAATAATGATTTACTGATTTCATTGTACATAATGAAATCTCTCTAAATGAAACTCAATTCTCTTTATAAATAAAACTCAATTTCTGTACGATTTATTTAATCTGTAAGACCAGTATTTAGTTTAACTATAGCTTTTTAGTTGTTAGTAAACATTATTATATTTTTAAAGTTACCTATTAAAAAATAAACAAAAAGTCATCTATTAAAGAATTCCATCAGATCATCATAATTGTTTCTTTTTGTTGAATGGTGCCTGGCACTATGCTGATGATTTTACATATGAACAGTCCTCGGGACAGTGTTGTCCAACAGATACTATTATGTGTAACTGATAAGGAGACAAGTTTGAGAAGGATAGCAATTTGCCAAGATCCTAAATTTAGTAAGTAGCTAAGTTGGGATGTGAATCTAGTTCTCATTATATTCACAGCCAGGACTCTTCCTATCATGTTATCTCCTCAGGATCTATTAATGTCTATTAGGCAACCAGGTAGACCCAGAAGATTTTGTGCTCATTATCTTAGTGTCCTGATAGGAATTATCACTGATAAGATTAAGTTGTTAACAGAATCTTTATGAAGTGACATTCTAATAGGTACTCAGTAGCCATTTTTTTGCATAAAGCAAGTTGAGTACAACTTATCCTCAACTACTTAGAAGTAATCCACCAATAACAAAATGCTAAATAGCCTTTGCAGGAGGGGACTAACTCATGCCTTTATTCTCATTTCTGCATAGGATAAGTTGTTTCTAGGAATGTTCCATCAATTATTTTTAAAATTAAATTTGACTTACAATAGATAAGAAGCTAGTAATTTTGGTAATAAACCTTATGTAGTCACTTAGGATCTATGATTTTCCATTTTGTATAATTTGGGGAATTGATACTCAATTCTATTTTCTTAGATACTGCACTTCCTTTAAAGGAAGACATCTATTGTGTTTCTAATTTGCAAGAATAATCTGTTAATTAATGACAGTTATACTAAAAGTATGTAACAACAAACAACTAAATACAATTAGGTATTCCTTTAATACCTACTAAAATATCTCAAATATACCTCTGATGAAGGAGAAGTCTGGATTGTGTTCTTTATGATTTATTCAAGATACAACAGTGACTTTAATTAAGTCTTCCATTTTTTACTTTCTGGTCTCATGCTCACATAGGATAATTCATATATAGAAATCATTTGTCCTATCATTTATTTCTTTCTTATCTCCTCTACTTTCTTATAATGAACTTAATTATTATCATCAGATATATTAAATTTGAAACCATGATTTATATGCAAGTTCTTATATTAAATATTCATGTCAATGTTATTATAATATTCTATACTGATCCTGATGTCAAGGGCATTCAGTTAGAGGCAATAAGCAAAAAAAGTCTGCATTAATGTTATTTATGCTTTTATGTTTTTAATATAGTAGCAGTAAATGATATTACCACCCACTCAGGCAAAATGAGTTATAATGAACCCTGAAAGAAAATATGTGGTGTCACAGGAGACCCCTATTGTTAATGTATTTGCTTCAGGAGGCTGAGTAAAAAGGAATGTGTAGCTCTGTGGCTAGACATACATTCTGCAGTGGTTAGGAAGTGGCAGAGGTAAAACAAGCACCTCAGAAAGAATCTCTGCAAGGCGGCATCCTATCAAAA
Organism: Crocuta crocuta; assembly: GCF_008692635.1. Taxonomy (NCBI): domain Eukaryota; kingdom Metazoa; phylum Chordata; class Mammalia; order Carnivora; family Hyaenidae; genus Crocuta; species Crocuta crocuta. The sequence continues at coordinate 1,872,853 of NW_027527591.1, read as the reverse complement.
TGTGGCATTTGAAACCAGCCACTGAAAATTAACCAATATTTTGGAAATGGAACAGCATCTTAGATTCCTATAATGGCTACCCTATGAAAGGCCAATTCATGGTCATTACATACATCATCAGCAAGCTCAAACAGCAGTGCAGTGCACTATAATGCTTATTTTGTAACATATTACCTTATTAATGACTTATGTAGTTTAGGAGAATTCATAGAGAATAGCTAGCCAAGCTTTCATTCATTCACTAATTTATCCCCAATATTGTCTGAGGGTTATTCTGTACACTCCCCGAGGGCGCATAAATTAAAAAAAAAAACATGTATTTTACTTTTAAGGAGTTAATATTATAGTAGAAGTCTTTAAAATTGAGTGAAACTAGGTTATGAACATTAGTAATAGTTATGATAAATGTTTACAATGAAAGTTTTTTTCTAATAATCCATTTAAGACAGAGGAAATTGAATGCAAGAAAATAAAAGCTTTGTTGGGAAAATAAATATGTGTGGATATTAGTATGTGGGAAGAACATGTTGTAAAAGAATAAATAACATGGGCCAGATGGAATAATGAGGAGAAAGAGGTGTGGACACTGATTCATGAAAATTCTATCCAAAGTCAGCTTGGTCTGTTAGTAGTTAAGTGATTAGAAGCAAATCATTTACAATGTCAAAACCTCAGGCTCCTCAGCTATAAATAGCTAAAGATCAATATTGCCTATCTTGTGTAACAATAATTCCACATAGTATGTACAAAAGGGTCTAGCACCAGGACTGGGGCATAACAGGTCTACAGTATAATTAGCTTTCTTTCCTTTTAAAGTTAGGAAAAGTGGGAAAATCTGAATGTATAGAGAATACAATTAGACCAGCTTTATGGGGCATCTAGTACATGCCGGAATAGACTAAGGGGTAAAACTGGAAAGGCAGGCTGATAGTAGGACTTGGAGGAACTTAAATAATAGTTTGACATTTGGATTTTATTCTATCAAAATGAGGATCAGTTCAAAACTCTTGCCCAAGAAACATGTAATCTAACAGCAAGACAAATCCTAGGGAAAGAGTCTGAAAATCAAAAGACTGGGAAGCTGCTGTCCATGATCCTAGCACTGACAGTGAATCCTGAGAAATCTAAAGTGAAGGCCTAGCTTGCCAAAGGCAGATACATCTTTAATCAATAAAACTAATAGGCAACTGACAGAATGTAAAGATAGTTGCAAATGACATATCACATAAAGGGCTAGTATCCAAAATCTATAAGGAACTCACCAAACTCCACACCTGAAAAACAAATAATCCAGTGAAGAAATGGGCAGAAGATATGAACAGATGCTTCTCCAAAGAGGACATCGAGATGGCCAACAGACACATGAAACGATGCTCAGTGTACCTCTTCATCAGGGAAATACAAATCAAAACCATACTGAGATAACACCTCACACCGGTCAGAGCGACTAAAATGAGCAAATCAGGAGACTCTAGATGCTGGCGAGGATGTGGAGAAATGGGCACCCTCCTACACTGTTGGTGAGAATGTAAACTGGTGCAACTCCTCTGGAAAACAGTATGGAGGTTCCTCAAAAAATTAACAATAGAACTCCCCTATGACCCAGCAGTGCTAGGAATTTACCCAAGGGATACAGGAGTGCTGATGCATAGGGTACCCCAATGTTCATAGCAGCACCCTCAACAATAGCCAAAACATGGAAAGAACCTAAGTGTCCATCAACGGACCAATGGATCAAGAAGATGTGGTATATTTATACAATGGAATACTACATGGCAATGAGAAAGAATGAAATCTGGTCATGTGTAGCAACATGGATAGAACCAGACGGTGTTATGCAGAGTGAAATAAGTCAGGCAGAGAAGGACAGATACCATATGTTTGCACATACAGGTGGATTAGGAGGAAGCTAACAGAGGACGAAGTGGGAGAAGAAGGGGGAAAATAGTTGGGGAGAAGGAGGGAGGCAAACCGTGAGAGACTCTTGAATGTTGAGAATAAACTGAGGACTGATGAAGGTGGGGGAGAGGGGAGGGGGGTGGTGGGCATGGAGGAGGGCACTTGTTGGGATGAGCACTGGGTGTTATATGGAAACCAACTTGACAATAAACTATTTAAGAAAAAAAAAAA